>NC_048280.1:37971774-38021774 GCF_009762535.1 Notolabrus celidotus | reverse complement strand
GCTGTTGAAGGGGGTTTTGAGGACACAAGTAGCTCCCACACCTGAGGGCAGACGGAGGGTGTTGATGATCTTCTGTGGGCTGGCGTCTGGGGACAGCTTAGTTCTGAGCGAGAAGATGTCAGAGTTAGATTCTGTACTTACTGACTTTACAGAATACTGGATCAAGTTTCCTTTGACCAAAAAGGTGGACTCATAGAAAGTACCACCTCACCTGTACTGGGGTCGGTCTTCGTTGGCGTAGGGGATGAAGTTGCCTCTTGGCTGGGTGTAGTTATGATACTGAGAGGGGGACAAGATCAGTGGAGGCAAATCTCCTGAAGAAAAACAAGACAAACAGAGAGTTCATCAGACAGTTCGAGGTCTGTTTCCTGACTCCAGCAGGACATTCAAGTTTCTGACACTTCTATCACATTTATGCTACTTTGATTTTATCTAAACTATTCACAGGGTGGTACTTTAGTCAGGACTGGTCTAATCAAAGGTTTCAAAACTCAACTATAAGGTTTTTTCACAGCCCAATAAAGGTCTAATGTCAGAGAGGGGGGCTCCAGTAAGTGACTTGAACTCAAGTTGCTCACAAACATGACTTCTGACATCACTTGGACTTCCCCTCGAGACTGGAGTTGGACCAACCATGCTCTGTGACTCATGCAGTCTCTTCATTTGGTCTTTTTGGTATGCAGTATTTAAAGGTACAGTGTGCAGTTTTTAGCTGCTTTTTTAGAGCACACTTCATAGAAATGAAATATTATATTCACAAGTATTGTTAAATCTGTGTCATCTGAATATAAAAACCACTTTGACCAAGGGGTCCACTCCTTTCCATAGAGGCTGTCATCTTGCACCGCCATGTTTCTACAGTAGCACAGAAGGGACTAACTAACATTGCGTTTTGGAGCGTTGTGCTGACTATTATCGACTCTTGTTACTAGCTCTGGGCACAGTTTTTTTTTTTCATGTTATTCAGAGTTGTATCGAGTAGTTCAAACTCACCGATCTCCGGCACAGACAGAGCCACCGTCATGGCCACGCAGACGAAGAAAGCAGGAAGGAGGATCTGGGAGAACAGGCCCTTGGTGTTCCTCTTGGCACAGTGGAACCTCTTCACGATGAGGCCGTGAAACTGACTCAGCTTTAACCACCAACCCTCCAGCTTGAAGCTGCCCTGCCCTTCCAGGACCTCCGGCTCCAGGGACAACGGGTTCTCTGCATCTACAGGATTTGAACCAGACAGCAGAGGGAAAAAAAGAGATGAATATTAGTTACAGTGTGTAACAGTCAGAATCTAAGTGTTGAAATACTGCTGCAATACCAGGTCGAAGGTGGTATCACCTTTCTGTGTTGGTCTGGTTATACAGAGAACTTGCTCCTCTCTGAGATGTTCAGACTGAGAGAGGACTCTCATTTTTAGTGACATGTTGGTGTTACCTATTTTCAATCTATCATGTATGGTAAATGAACGGTGTGGGGACCTGGCATTAGGCGCTCCATTGTGCCCACTGCCATCAGACTGTTGAACAGTAATGGAGGCCACAGACTGCACCATGCTGACCACTGACACCCCCCCCCCCCCCCCTTGAACAGATCCATAACATCCCTGCTCGGTCTGTCACACTCCATCACTCCATCATCCCATCCTGAACTCTCTCTTGACTGCTGCTGGCATTATAATGTATAATATACTGTATTATATAATTATCTTGCTATATTATATTTTGTTAAATTACATTACTATTCTAAGTACAACTCATGGTCATATTACATACAAATATTCTTCTATTTATTGCTTAATTTGTCATTACCAACCATAATCACACCATGTCAACCTGTCACTACTGAAACATTTTTTAATACTGCCTGTAATTACTGCTATTTAATTTAAACTCCATTGTATATATCTAAATTGTATTCTAGCTTTATTATCTATTTTATTTTACTTATTTTATTTTATTTTATTTATTTTTATGTTATTTTGTTTTTATTTTTTTGTTTTATTTTTATTTTTATTTTTTACTTATCTTTTTATTTTATTTTTTTTTATCTTATTTTGTACTTATTGTACTTATTTTGTACTTATTGAAACTTCTTTCTTGATTGTACTTATGTCTGGGTTGCTGTAACAACTGAATTTCCCCCCCGGGGGATCAATAAAGTAATATCTTATCTTATCTTATCTTATCTTATCTTATTATAAGGTTGACTGTAGAATTCAATGTAATAAACTGCTGTGTGGAGATCCCCACTCCATCCTCTGATGATACTCACTGTCTTGGGTCGATTGCTACCTGAAAGGACTGCTAGCTCTCTCTACATATACCAGCCGCTTTACAAGTGCATGTGTCTGAATAATACTGCAGGTCTGCAATAGTCATAGTGCACACTGTGTTTATCACTAGAGTTTATTAAAAAGAAAAAGAGTCTAATTTTAGGCCAAACTGACAATTAAACAGACATATACAGTTACAAAACAGCTTCCTGCAAAGAGGCTGATGAGGATCTGATTAGGATCTGATGAGGATCTGATGAGGATCTAATGAGGATCTGATGCAATGGAAGAGTTACTGGCTGTAAATTTGCGGGGACTTTTTCATTGAATCAATAAATTCATCCTTGGATGAATATGTGGGGTCAACTTGTTTAGGTGTTCAGTTATTTAAGTTGGGTAATAAGCAAATAAATGAATTCTTATCAGGTGGTTGTTAGATTTAAAATACCTCCAGGGTGAAACAAGACCCTGACACAAAGTGTTGTGGATGTGCCAGACTCCAGCTGCTACAGCTACTACTATCCGTCTCTCCACTATCATCCCTCTCTCCAACACGGTCTCAGCAGATGTGTGTCTAACATGATTCTGGTCCTGCTGGAGGTTTCTGCCTGTTAAAGGAAGTTTGTCCTTGCCACTGTAACTTGCTAAATGCTGCAAAGTGCTCTGCTCATGGTGGATTAAGATGAGATCAGACTGAGTCCAGTCTGTAAGATGGGACTGGATCTTATCCGGTCTTGATGTTGGGTCTTTGTTAATAATAGAACATAGAGTACGGTCTAGACCTGTGCTTTATAAATAAAGATTGATGATTTATGCATTGAAGTGGGGTCTGACCTCAAAACAACACAGACTTGATTTGAAACACAAGTCAGCTGTTCTTGTCTGATCTTGCGACACTCAGCTGGCTGGCTCAGGAGATGCTCTGACAGTGGTTCAACATGCAGATGCAACATGAGTAATGTAGGCTGATATGAGGGTTTGGGATTGTCCAAAACTAAAAGAAGAAATGTATAAGTCAGGCATTCTTTAATTCATTTCACTGTATTTTTTAAATCTTATTGACTTCATCTTTTAATTTTTTAACCGTGCATGCAGCCTGTAAGAGTCTTCCTCTTTGTTCATTCTTCTTTCTGTTTTATCTTCTCTTTCTTCACCAAACTTTGTCTGATTTTTCTCTGGCAGTTTGTTGAAGTTGTGATCTCTTTGGCCTTACTGGTAGCTGTTTACATCCCCCCTCTGCCAACCCTACTACGGCGTCACACGTCCTCAACGCTGCCATAGCCAGACTCCAGACAGACCACCAGAGTGCCCTCTACCTGATCTCCAGACAGACCACCAGAGTGCCCTCTACCTGATCTCCAGACAGACCACCAGAGTGCCCTCTACCTGATCTCCAGACATACCACCAGAGTGCCCTCTACCTGATCTCCAGACATACCACCAGAGTGCCCTCTACCTGATCTCCAGACAGACCACCAGAGTGCCCTCTACCTGATCTCCAGACAGACCACCAGAGTGCCCTCTACCTGATCTCCATACAGACCACCAGAGTGCCCTCTACCTGATCTCCAGACAGACCACCAGAGTGCTCTCTTCCTGATCTCCAGACAGACCACCCGAATGCCCTCTTCCTGATCTCCAGACAGACCACCAGAGTGCCCTCTTCCTGATCTCCAGACAGACCACCAGAGTGCCCTCTTCCTGATCTCTGGGGACTTCAACCATGTATTTATTTTCTACATAGCTTATTCTGTCTTCTGTACACACTTTTAGTATCATTATTTATATTGTATTTTTATTTATACCTTATTAATTACTTCTTCTATTAATATTATTTGAGATTCTTACTTATTGTGTATAGGAGCAACTTTAAAGGTGACATATCATGCAAAATTGACTTTTTAATGGTTCTCTACCTGAAATATGTTTCCCTGGCATGTCTACAAACCCCTAGAGAATGGAAAGAATCCATTCTGCCCCTGTTCTGATTTCTACACCTTTCTGTAAATGTGTGTGAAACGAGCCGTTTCAGACTTCCGTGTTTTTCTTACGTCACAACAATATCCGGTCTGTCCTTCCTCCGTTTTTCATTAACTGCACACGTGTGCTAACAAGGAGCTTAGGAGGGAGGCATGCTAGTTGCAGGCTATCTTAATAAACACAAAGGTCGGTTTTACTCCCCACGTCTGCAGATTTGAAGATCTAGTGGATGATTTTTATTTATCATGGATAAGTGCTAGCGCTAGTTAGCATAGCTACATAGCTACATGTCGTAGCTGTAGCTGTGTACCAAGACACACGTCTACATACTGACAAATAAAACAACAAGAAACACAGAATCTGTGACCAATCCTTCAGAAAAGGTCCTGCTGCCTTTCTGGCAGAGGTCAGTTTTACTCCCCACGTCTGCAGATTTGAAGATCTAGTGGATGATTTTTATTTATCATGGATAAGTGCTAGAGCTAGTTAGCATAGCCACATAGCTACATGTTCGTAGCTGTGTCCCAAGACACACGTCTACATACTGATAAATAAAACAACAAGAAACACTAAATCTGTGACCAATCCTTCAGAAAGGTCCTGCTACAGGCGCCTCTCCGTCAGGATCAGATTCTGGATCAGATTCAGAGGGTTGAAGTAACGCGGGTCTGTGAGCAGCCGTGTATATTCAGCCAACATGTAAACATTAGATCAACGTGCTGGACAGCCGAGGCCACACCCACTTCCTGAGGGGGTGTGGTCAGAGAGAAAACAGACTGTTCTGAGGAGGGCTGAAGAAGAGGGCTTTTCAGGCATGCCAAAATCTGATTTCAAAGTGTTTTTTTGAGCATAAACTTTAAAGACATGTTTTGGGGACCTCTTAGACCAATATATATTGATGAAAAAAGCGTGATATGTCACCTTTAATGACTGAATTTCCCCCTGGGATAAATAAAGTATTTCTGATTCTGATTCTGGTTTAAAGCAGACGTGGGCCTTGTAGAAATTTAGTTTGAACAACATAGAAAAGAAAAAAGGAAGAGAAAGATTGTGGAACTTACTCATACATGCCACGTCTGATGTGTTCACACCAAACGCAAATGTAAAAACGATGTAAAGATGGGAGTGGACGCGAGTTCTTTGTGGGCAAATTGTGCAGAAGGAGTGAGTTCATTTGGAATATATGGGACACTTTGATTCTGTCTCTGAGCAGCTTCCCTGAACTCTATGACTCTACCTGTTTTTATGGGATCAGAAATAAACAGAAGCTCACTGTGAGGACAGAGAGGGAGGAGGATTATCTGCTGAGTTGTGAAAACCTGTCTGTCACTTTGATTCCAGCTAGTTGTATTAGGAAGTTCGGCTGGCTTCAACCTTGTTTGATGACGGCAGAGTGGAGCGGCCCTTTAAGGGAACCCCTCCCCTCACACAAGATTCTTATGGATTTCTGATGTCTTAGGGTACTCGCGAATGAAGAGGGTTATTCACACGAATCCAGCAAGTAAACACAGATCATTCTGGTGTTTGAATACATAATTACAAATAAAATACAAATTATTTCATTTGCGTCTACTGTGAACACATTAACCAAAGCACTCTTTAGAAGCTGCAGTTCCAAAAGGTTGCAGATTGAAGACATATTTGAAATGTGATTAACCAGCTGAAATCTCCTGGAATAAAACGTGAGTGTATCTTTCTTTGTGCCGTCTCACCCCTCAGGCTGGCAGAGTCTGACTCCTGGCCGTTGTCAAAGAGTGGACAGTAGTCTCCATAAAAGTCTGCATAGAGCCCCCCCTCGTCTCCCCGCACCGAGCCCACAGACGAGGAGGATTTCAGGGAGGACTGGCTCTGGCTCAGCCTGGAACACATCACCAGATTACTGAGCTCCACCTCCGGCTTATCACCCTCCACCGCAGGGCCCGTCTCACTCTGTTGACCCCCCAAGCCTGCTGAACCCACTGAGGATTTTCCCACTGAGCTGCTCCCTGGGGACCCCTTCATGTCTGTCCGTGAGAGAGAGAGAGAGAGAGAGAGGGAGAGGGTTGATGATCATCTCAGCCTGGAGCCAAAACATCAACTCAAAGGAGTCGTCAGAAGTTAAAGTCTGACGCTGCACATTCTGCAGGATCTATTTTTGCTGAGGAAGTCATGATTCATTTATGTGAGCTTCAGACTTTCTGTGGACACACAGGAGAGGTACATGGACTCACCTGCATCACTGTTCTCCAGAGACTGGTCCTCTTCAGACACTTTGAGGAAGACCTCCTCCAGCGTTGTGTCCATTACCCCGAAGCTGGTCAGAGCCAAACTGTCCAAACTTTGCTCCAAAGCCTGCAGGCCCACAGCACAGAGGAGAGAGCATGTTCACTATCCCTCAGAAATCAACCCCAGCTCACACTCACAAGCAGGCCATCCATTCAAACCAGCGTCCTTCATACTGCTGCACCTTCACTGCTCACACTCACAACCAGGCCATCCATTCAAACCAGCGTCCTTCATACTGCTGCACCTTCTCTGCTCACACTCACGACCAGGCCATCCATTCAAACCAGACTCCTTCACACTGCTGCACCTTCACTGCTCACACTCACAACCAGGCCATCCATTCAAACCAGACTCCTTCACACTGCTGCACCTTCACTGCTCACACTCACAACCAGGCCATCCATTCAAACCAGACTCCTTCACACTGCTGCACCTTCACTGCTCACACTCACAACCAGGCCATCCATTCAAACCAGACTCCTTCACACTGCTGCACCTTCACTGCTCACACTCACAACCAGGCCATCCATTCAAACCAGACTCCTTCACACTGCTCACACTCTGCTTCCACCACAGCCTCTTCCTCCCTCGCCTTTCACTTTTGGCTCATCCTGTATATCCCTTATTTTTTTTGCATTGTTCCCTGGATGCCTGCATGATCACAGACAGTAACTGGAGAATGGCCGACAGCGGAAGCAGACCTGTACTTGTATTTGGCAACAAGTGGTGAAACCTATAGCGACTGAAATAAACAGGAGCCTTTACTAGTTTACCTGGAACAGCCTCTCAAAGCAGCCCTTCTTCACAGCCTCAGACGGCAGCACGTACGACAACTCAGTGTTGGAGTCAGACACCAGCAGGCAGGACGCCACAAACTGTCGAATAAACTGAGTGACCCGAGCCTCTGAGCAAGGGGATAGAGAGGAGGACGGAGACAGAGAGGAGGGAGGCTGCAGCTGGACACCCTGACCTGGAGGAGGAGAGGAAAACACATGATAGATGAAGGACAGGAAGTCAGGAGAAAAAAGTCAGACTCATTTTATACCTGACCACACACACACACACACACACACACACCTCGGCCTTCACTCTGCTTCTTGACCAGCGTCAGTTTGTAGCCGTCTCCGTACGTGCTCTTCAGAAAGAGCGGCGAGCCGCAGCACTTGAGTTTCCCGTGTGAGATGATGGCGATTCGATCTCCCAGGAGGTCGGCCTCGTCCATGTGGTGCGTGGACAGCAGGATGGTACGACCTGAGACGGAGATATGACACACTTACACTTACATGCCGACTTACACAAGACACCAGAAGAGGAGAGAAACAACGTGAGTCTGAAGTCTTTGTGGGTCTTGAGTCTGTGGAGGTTGTGCGAAGGCCTCGTGGTGGTCTGCTGTGTTTCATGCTGAATCATGTTACCTTGGAGATGTGCAGTACAGAACGTGTGGTTGTCACTGGTCCTTGTTTTTCTGTGAATTGTTTGATGTTTTGGGGAAAAATACTTTTTTCCAACGACATACAACTTTTCAAGAAACTTCCAACAAACCCGTCCTGACAGACATCCTCTGAAAATGTACGACAGAACTCTCATTAAAGTGACGCTGATGCACAAAATACCCGGTTTAAAGGTGACACATCATGCAAAATCGACTTTTTAATGGTTCTCTACCTGAAATATGTTTCCCTGGCATGTCTACAAACCCCCCGAGAATAAAAAGAATCCATTCTGCTCCTGTTCTGATTTCTCCACCTTTCTGTAAATGTGTGTGAAACCAGCCGTTTCAGACTTCCGTGTTTTTGTTACGTCACAACAATATCCGGTCTGTCACAGAGTCAGAGCTCAGAGCTTGTTCAGCCCATAGACTGTATAAAATACAACTCAACCCCTCCTCTGTTTTTCATTACCTGCACACATGTGTGCTAACAAGGAGCTTAGGAGGGAGGCATGCTAGTTGTAGGCTGTCTTAATAAACACAAAGGTCGGTTTTACTCCCCACGTCTGCAGATTTGAAGATCTAGTGGATGATTTTTATTTTTCATGGAAAAGTGCTAGCGCTAGTTAGCATAGCCACATAGCTACATGTTCGTAGCTGTGTACCAAGACACACGTCGACATACTGACAAATAAAACAACAAGAAACACTAAATCTGTGACCAGTGGTTCAGAAAGGTCCTGCTGCAGGCGCCTCTCCGTGAGGATCAGATTCTGGATCAGATTCAGAGGCTTGAAGTAACGTGGGTCTGTGAGCAGCCGTGTATATTCAGCCAACATGTAAACATTAGATCAACGTGCTGGACAGCCGAGGCCACATCCACTTCCCGAGGGGGGCGTGGTCAGAGAGAAAACAGACTGTTCTGAGCAGGGCTGAAGAAGAGGGTTTTTCAGGCATGCCAAAATCTGATTTCAAAGTGTTTTTTTGAGCATAAACTTTAAAGACATGTTTTGGGGACCTCTTAGACCAATATATATTAATGAAAAAAGCGTGATATGTCACCTTTAAGGGTTGGCCTTGCAGTTTGAGTGCACAAGATGCACAGAGGTATAGTCCTTGTTGCAGCAGTCGCTGGTTCGTCTCTTTGCCTCAACCCTGCTATATCTCTTCCCTCGCTCTTCACGCCCTACATTTTCAGCTGCCCTATCTTATAAATGTAAAATGCCCCTCCCCCTGAAAAAAACAAAAACCCACCTAGTTTTACTTTGAGGAACGCTTTGTTTAAACCGATTTCTGATCTGAAGTGTGAGCAAAAACAGGAGAAACTTATTAAGGAGATACCCATTCCATTTTCTTTGAACTACACAGCAATCTGCTTACAAAGGCATAATGTAAGGCTGTCCTCAGGTTCTGATTGTCCACTCACCCTGTTTGTATTTGAGGATCAGGTCCCAGATGGCCCTGCGAGCGTATGGGTCCACGCCCGCTGTGGGTTCGTCCAAGATGACGGCCCGGGAGCCACCGACGAAGGCGATAGCCACAGAAAGCTTCCTCTTCATCCCGCCTGATAAGGTCTGCACCAAACTGTGACGCTTGTTGGATAACTCTAAGTCCACAATCATCCTGGAAACAAAAGGATGAACACAAACACGCACAGTACATGAGTGTTTTATTCGTAGCAGCACTGATATAAGAGTCTGAATCAGCGTCAGTGAGCACAGTTAGTGACTGAAGCACATGACTAGCTGTCTGTTCTGTTACTGTCAGTCTATTTACAGCAGCGTCTGATTCACTTCAAGGCAGAGCACTGACCTGTTTATTGTGGAGTTGAATTATGACATATATGACGTGAATGTCACTCAGTAGATAATAACCTGCCTACTTCTCCACAGAGGTTTAACCTTCTGTTTAGCTGTTTTCCAGCAAGCTGAAAAAGTGAATCTGATCAATGATGTTTTAAAGAGTCCCAGGTTTGTGAGGAAGCTGCAAATCTCAGACGGTCTCAGAGGATCCTTCACACCTTTCAGAAATGTATGACTATAAGGATGTATAAACCTTGTGTCTGGCAGTGTGTATCTGCTCTGAATGAACCACAACAGACTTGTACTGACTTGTCCATCTCCTTGCGTATGTCCTCCTCAGCCATGCCTTTGAGTCTGGAGTAGAACCACAGGTGCTCTTCCACACTCAGCTTGTCAAACAGGACGTTGTGCTGCGGACACATGCCCAGGTTCTGACGGATACGCTCCATCTCTGTGCGGATGTCATGACCATATATGGTGGCCGAGCCGGAGGTGGGCGGGAACAAGCCTGTCAGGATGGACCTGTGGCGTGAAGAGAAACAGGAAGTTCAAGCAGGACTTTTTGTATTCCTCCATGGGCTAGATCATTTGAAGCTCCTTGGATGTTTCGGAAATGTGGGTCTAGTTATTGATGATCTGAAAGACTACTAAAGGCTGCTGGTTTAGCTCAGTGGTAAAATTAGGAGCCACGTGTACAGAGATCTCAAAGTGGGCACCCCGCACCCTCTACACCAATGACTGCATCAGCCCCTCAACAACCACAACATATTTCAAATACTCTGATGACACTGCCATACTTGCCCTCCTTAATGACAATAACTCTGTTCTAAGTTACCAGGATTCCATCTCCCACCTCACACTATGGTGCACGGACAACCACCTTCAGCTGAACATTTCAAAAACAAAAGAACTGGTCATTCACTCCTCCAGCACTCACAGCCCGGCTCACAACCCCATCCACATTAACAATAAAGCAGTCGAAATAGTGGATCACTTCAAATATCTCGGACTCACCCTGGACAATAAACTCAACTTTGATCAACACACCATTGACATTCACAAACGCTGCCAACAAAGACTCTCTGCCATCCGCAAACGTAAAGCACTTTCTGTCGCCCCCCCACCTTCTACTGTTACTGTACCAAAGCATCATCCAACCCATTCTCCTCTACTGTTCCCCCTGCTACTACAACATGCTAACTGTCTCCAACAAAAACAAACTCATACACACCACAAACACTGCCACCAAAATCATCCGCCTCCCCACACCCAACCTGTCTGACCTCAACAACAGAGCCATCATACGCAGAGCACGCACTATAACACTGGACCCCCAACACCCCCTCTACTCAGTCTTCACACTACTCCCCTCCGGTCGCAGGTACAGATCCCCATACTGTAGGCGAGCCCGGTTAGGCAGAAGCTTCGTCCCATCGGCCATAGCACTGCTAAATAAAGTAATTGTAATGTGTCCCATGTGTTTATATGTGTTCGGTGTGTTCATATGTGTCCAGTGTGTTCATATGTGTCCAGTGTGTTCATATGTGTCCGGTGTGTATATCTGTGGGATGAGGTGCACCATTGCTGTGAGGCTGGGTGGATGGTTATTGTTTATTGTGTTTATACATGTATTCCTGTACAGACGGTGGCAACAAATCTTCTTATTAAGGACAAATAAAGATCTATCTATCTATCTATCTATCTATCTATCTATCTATCTATCTATCTATCTATCTATCTATCTATCTATCTATCTATCTATCTATCTTTGCTGCATGTCATCGCCCAACTCTCTCTTCCCAGTTTTTTATTCCATTCATGGTTTGATTGTCCAAATGAAGGCAACTAAATATCCTCAAAGAATATATATGTTTTAATGAGAAACTCTGAGTTTGACTCTATTGTAAATGTTCATGGACTTAATCCCAGCAGAGAAACGAGAATCTTAGGTGTTTTATCTGATTCTGATATTAATTTTAAACCACATGTTCATTTAATCATAAAAACAGTTTTTTATCATTTAAAGAACATTTCTAGAGTGAGGCCGTTTCTCTCACTGAGCAACACAGAGAGACTAATGCACGCTTTTATTACCAGCAGGTTAGACTCCTGTAACGCTCTCCTTTCTGTTCTACAAAGAACACAATTAACAAACTGCAATTAATACAAAATACAGCAGCTAGAGTTTTAACGAAGACCAGAAGGAGAGCACACATTACGCCTGTTTTAAAGTCTTTACATTGGCTGCCTTTTTCTTTTCGTATTGATTTTAAAATTATTGTACTAGTTTTTAAGGCGCTGCATGGCCTCGCACCAGACTGCATCTTAGCTTTTAGTGTATGAACTAGGAAGGCCTCTCAGATCCTCCGGCTCCTCTCTTTTAGTCGTTCCTCAGAGGAGAACAGAAACATTTGGTGATGCTGCTTTCAGACACGACGCTCTGAGATGATGGAACAGCCTGCCGGAGGATCTGAGATGAGCTGATAGAGATATTGAGACTTTTAAACATAAACTAAAAAAACATATTTATTCAGTCTGGCTTTTTATGTAGGGTTTATCAATTTTATTACATACTTTTACTGTTATATTGATTTAAATGTGGCTTCCTTATTTTATTAATTTTAACTGTTATCTTATTTTATTTGAATTTGTTAATTTAAATTTATCTTCTCAGTTTTATTGACATTTTTAGCCTTCATTTTATTTTCAACTCTTATCCTTACCCTATCAAATGTATTTATTTTAACTCTTTATAGTCTTAATAATAATTTGATGCTTTCACTTATTTTAATTACACATATTTTATTGTTGTTGGTGTGCATTAGTCTCTATTTTAAAATCAATTTTTGGTTTTAATATTTCTTTTTATTATTTTATTTCTGCTTCTTTCTTGTTTTCAGTCGCTGTAAAGCTCTCTGGGTTGCATTTGATTTGTATGACAGGTGCTCTATAAATAAAGCTTGCTTGATTGATTGATTGATTGATTGATTGATTTTGGTGCCCCCCTTTGGAGATATTCATCTTGTCACTTTGTCTTTCAGAACAATACAATGGTCTCGTTCCACCATCCGGTCCAGGAATACAGCATCAGGAGCAATCAGTGTCTGGCATACCTGCAACTTAAATCATCAATTCAAACCACATATACCACAGCCACCAACCTCGATCTCCCTCCATCAAGCTCAGACTTGATCCACATCAGTTCAACAAAGAAAACTCTAATCCAAAATATACAACATAATTACACTGACTGACAAAACCACGTCTATAACAAAAATCAAATCTGTCAATCGCTCCTGATACCGACTCCTACAACGAAAAACATTGACCCTGGGTTGACTGATAGGTAGGTGTAGTGACCACAGAGCCTTAGCTCCGCCTCTTTGTTTCTAGAGCAATCCAACCCTTTTTGTAGCATTTCCAGCACAGTGGCTTCCTCCTAAAGGGTCTTCAGAAAGGACTGGGTGACATCACAGAGACTACATCCACAGTCTCTGATCTGAATACAAACTCACAAACATTTTGGTCCCACTCACATGGTGGTGGTCTTGCCGGCCCCGTTGTGTCCCAGGAAGGAGACCACCTGGTTTTCATGGAGGTTGAGGCTCAGTTTGTTGAGGGCCAGTTTACTGCCAGTCTTGTACACTTTGGTCAGTTTGTCGATACACACAACTAACGGCAGGTGACTGGGCTCCTCCTCGATGCCCCGCATCTCCTCTGGAGTCACAGGAAGGTGAAACAAACATGACCGATAACATGAATCAGCTGTTATTTCTGAATACAGGAGAAAACAAGGATATGTACACACTGAGAGAAGTCATAAAAACAGGAACGTGTTTGATCCAAGATCTATAGAACATGAGAAGCTTCTCTGCAGTCGGTCCTTAACAGTCCAAAATAAATAGTTTTCTGAACCTGATCTCCGCTGGTCCATGGCACAGGCCTGATCCTCCTCCATCACACTGAGCCTGGCAGCTCCGCCTCCACACCACGGCCAGTCCCATGCCTCTACACGCCCACTGCCTGACCAATAAGACCTCTGCAAGGGGAAGTACCAGGGGCGCGGCAGCCCATACATTCCTGGAGAAGAGAAAACGCATTAACGCTCATTAATCTGATGTTAACATAGACTGTTAAAAAAAAAGATGGACAACATAACAGACCCCTTAGACTGAGGCCAGAACATTCAACATCTCCCCCTGCTGGCTGTCTGCAGTAAAGGTCCCAGCCAACCTCCTTCATGTAAACAGATGGGACATGGCTTAAACTATAACATCAAAATACATGAATTTGACTCAAACATGGTTTCAGTCACTATAGTTTGATCTTGTTATGCTGGTTTATGTCAGTATTCACATTTATTCTGACAAGTTCTGTTTAAACTCAGACAAAGTTGGATTGTTCATCAGCTCTTCTTTGAGCAACACTCTGTAAATGTTGGTGAACCCAGGAGACCAGGTTCTGGACTTTAAAGTGAAATGTTGTCCCAGTTTTGCCTGATAGAGGATTTCAGCTTCTCAACAGTTCAGGGTCTCCTTTGTCGTGTTTTTAGTTTCATGATGCACCAAATGTTTTCAATGGAGGACGAGTCAGGACTGCAGGCAGGCCAGTTCAGCACCTGGTCTCTTCCTAATCCGTGCAGAATGTGGGTTGGTGTTGTCTTGCTGAAATATGTAAGGTCTTCCTGAAGACGTCATTGTGTGGATGGCAGCATATGTTGCTCCTAAACCTGTATATGTTGTTCAGCATTAATGGAGCCATACCATCAGGGATGCTGGCTTTGAACTGTGAGCTGATAACAAGCCAGGTGGTCCCTCTCCTCTTTAGAGTGGGGGACATAGCGTCCATGAAGTGACGTTGAGCCCATGCAGTGACTTCCACTACAGAGTCATGTCTGTTTTTAATGCAGTGACTTCCACTACAGAGTCATGTCTGTTTTTAATGCAGTGATTTCCACTACAGAGTCATGTCTGTTTCCAATGCAGTAACTTCCACTACAGAGTCATGTCTGTTTTTAATGCAGTGACTTCCACTACAGAGTCATGTCTGTTTTTAATGCAGTGACTTCCACTATAGAGTCATGCCTGTTTTTAATGCAGTGACTTCCACTACAGAGTCATGCCTGTTTTTAATGCAGTGACTTCCACTACAGAGTCATGTCTGTTATTAATGCAGTGACTTCCACTACAGAGTCATGTCTGTTTTTAATGCAGTGACTTCCACTACAGAGTCATGTCTGTTTTTAATGCAGTGACTTCCACTACAGTCATGTCTGTTTTTAATGCAGTGACTTCCACTACAGAGTCATGTCTGTTTTTAATGCAGTGACTTCCACTACAGAGTCATGCCTGTTTTTAATGCAGTGACTTCCACTACAGAGTCATGTCTGTTTTTAATGCAGTGACTTCCACTACAGAGTCATGTCTGTGTTTAATGCAGTGACTTCCACTACAGAGTCATGTCTGTTTTTAATGGGTCCATCCAGTCTTGGTTTTGGTCCTGGGAGAGACCAAGCCACTCTGGAGTTTTTACCCAGTCGACATTCCGGAGCTTGTTGCTTCTACATAAAACATGTTTTTAGTTCAACATTCAACACCTGACGGTCATTTCACTGCTCAGTTAATCTGTATTTCAATGGTCAGGAGGGGTTGGACATCAGCTCCACCAGCCAATCCCTACAGCACAAATTGACAAATAATCAGTGCCTACGTTATTTCAGCCTCCTTTTTGTACAATGGGAAGAGGTGGAGACTCCATCACCATACACAGCAATTGAGAAGGCATACCTGGATGCACAGCCTCTATGTACCAGGTGAGGACACCATACACAGCAGCATCAATGATGAGCATCATCATGGACAGACCCAGGTTAAAGTCATCGCCCTCCACAGGTGACTGGCTGATTGTCCGCCACTGAATGCCGACACCTGCTACCTCATAGAGAGCAAAATACTTGGAGCCCAGGCCGAAGGCAGTGGTGGACATCAGGGACTGCAGGAGAGGAAGGAATTTAAAGTTAAAGTAAACAATCTCACCTTACATTAATTAAAATGTGTGTAAATTAGGGGTGTAACGATTCATCTACTACATGGATGTATTGATTTATATTCCTATGATCCGTCTACATTGATCTGTGCTCGGCAAGTTGGCCTTCCGTACCTCATATATCGATCTAACATCGTTTTAAAAGGTAATAAATTGATTGTATTGATACTAGGAAATAACACATTGGATTTAAGCACAGCAGACTTTATATGGATGTGTTTTTTTACACTTTTAATGATAAAGACGTTAAACGTTACTCAATTCAGGCTGCCTGTCTGTGACGTCATCGCCACACGCCAGCAGACAACAAAACATATCATGGCGGACAGCATAGGAGAAGCCAGCAAGCGAGAAATTATCAAGCCACCATTGCGGTCCAGCGTGTGGAAACACTTTGGCTTTTGCAAAGACGGAGATGTTCTAAATAAGTTGCTCCAACCACCTACTAAGGCGCCATTGGATTTCACACAACGCCGGCCGTCCAGGCACCTCTTGCAGCGTTCCCGCTGGAGCAGCAGCGCAAGGTAACATCAGCTCTGCAGCAGCCTCAGGCCTCGCCAGCATGTTTAGTCAGAGACTAGGACAAAACTCGGCTCAGGCCAAAAACATCACAACAACAACAGGAATCCAGGACTGTCCAGTATCAATGTCTTTATCTCACAGTCACGCTGGTTGAATTTTTGGATAAAAAGTTACTGAATCGATTCGGATCGTATCGTTCTAAATGAACCAATATCGTCCTTTAATTGTATCGGCATCCACGAATCATGATATGAATCCAATGGTTGTTAAAAAGAATCATTACACCCCTTGTGTAAATAGATAAAGAGCCTTACAGCGATGCACTTCTCAAATGCAGTGATCTTATCATGAGCCACCTCCTCCCTGATGGCCACGTACATGTAGGGGACGTAGCTGAGGAAGTAGATGATTCCACCGCAGGCTGAGGCTAGTTTGGCTTTGGAGTAGATCACTGACACCAAGAAACTGGAAAACAAAGGGAAGATCAGTACATAGACCTCCTAATCATATCCTGGTTCATACTGATAATGAACCATCATTTCAGTCCAACACATGACCTCTTCCTCTGCTTAATTATAAGAGTTAGTTACTTAAACATAAGTTATTTTGACCCTTTTCAAAAAATAAACTAAGCTCAGTCTGATCAGGTGCACCTGTATGCCCAGCTGGTAGCTGGTAGCTCAGACTCAAAGTACATCTGTGATATTTCTAATCATGCATTAGCAGCCCTAATACAAATATAAAAATGTTGTTCATACATTAAGTAGTTAAAGTTTCCGATCAGAGGTTTGATGTTGATTTAAAGCCTCTGGAAATGTAAATGGAATATTTAAAATTCATATAGAATATCAAAATTTAATGTGTCACCAAAAATGTGAGTGAAATAAACATCCACAACTCTGAAAAAACTCTGTTCAAAAACAACTTATTTTACAGGTCAGAGCATTTCTCAGGACTGTGTGGGCGTGGCCTAACTCTTTGATTGACAGGTCAAGAGAGCATTCACAGCCTGCATGTTTGAGCCGTCTGACTCTGAATCTAAAGACACAAAAACTGCAGAATCTGAAAATGATTCATTTACAATGGTCTCTGAGTGCTGAGTCACAAAATACTTCAGAATCAGGACTTCTATCATTTATTAGTTTTATCACTCCGTAGTCTCCGGGGCATCAGGACCATGGGACGCCCGGAGCAGAGGAGGCTGAAGTGTAGTATGTGCACGCAGAGGAGCTCGGCTCCGGGTGTCAGACGGAGCTGTTTGTCTAAACTCTGAGCTGTTTGGGGAAAGTTAGTGAACCGGTCCTGGGGAAAGTTAGTGAACCGGTCCTGGGGAAAGTTAGTGACCCAGTCCTGGGGAAAGTTAGTGACCCAGTCCTGGGGAAAGTTAGTGAACCGGTCCTGGGGAAAGTTAGTAAACCGGTCCTGGGGAAAGTTAGTGACCCAGTCCTGGGGAAAGTTAGTGAACCAGTCCTGGGGAAAGTTAGTGGACTGGTCCTGGGGAAAGTTAGTGAACCGGTCCTGAGGGAAGTGAGCGGAGTATGTGCAGGACTGCTTTAGCCACTTGGCCGTGGCTCAACTAAACCGCATCCCAAAGTTTCCCCAAATCACTGCAGTTAGGGAAATAGAAGAATGACAGCAAGCTGTCATATTGACGGAGGATGTGCAGACAGGGACACACGAGCATAGCTGTGCAAAGAGCAGAGAGACAGCTATACACATTACAGGCAGTACGTGATTAGCAAACAAGACAACACTGAGGGGAGCTGGCTGAGACGTCAGGAGACGGTCTGAGCGGGAGCGGAGTAGTTTTGTTGAAAATGTGTGCACGTGACTCAGTGTTTTAATTATTGTTTGTTTCTATATCTATTTTGTCATAAATATCCATGTCAACCCCGGCCTTCTTTATCCTAGCGTTATATATATATATATATATATATATATATATATATAAAAGTCTGTAAATGTGACTCTAAATATCACAGGTATAGCATTTTTGTTGATTTGGGTTACCAGAGGCTTTAGCAACTCGTCTAATCAGCGTCAGCCTATGACCGGCATTTGAAGCCAACAAAAATAAAAATGTTAAGAATTGATTTTCATGACTGGTAATTCTGATGTCGACTATAATAAAGGTGACAAAGTTGAGTCGAGATGATGACTTAACCAGATTTCCTGATCATATGTCATCTTTTTTTAAGATTGTTAACAACCATATTTCAAGATTTGAACCAAAGTGTTCATTTTAATCTGACCAAAATACACCTGAAGCTGGGCCCTGATTCTGTCTGTCAGTAATGTTGATTTTAGCATGTGTTTAAATTCTATAAAACATGCTGGCTCGCTCTGTAAACGGGGATTGTCTTAGAAAGGGAACTCTGAATTCTGACCAGAACATGATGGTGGCCACAGCGTAGATGGTCAGGAAGAGCCAGATGATGAAGGGGTCGCTGTGGAGCAGCACACGGCCATACTTCAAGATGGCCGTCAGAGCGGTGACAGAGATGGACAGCTGGACAAAGCCAGTGATGAACCAGGCCACCCAGTGAACTGCGTTGTTCAGACCCATCATCTTCATCACCTGAGGAGGATTCACCATGGTAACATTTCAGAATCTTGTAACTTCTTTAATGATAAACCATATTTCAGATTGGTTCACTGTCATTATGAATATGTTGGTTTCTTGTGTGATCCACGGCTTTAAATGTGCAGACTAAAGTAAGGTTCCAAGATAAACTAAGGCCATGAAGACGAACAGTTTTCTTTTTGTGTCTTTCTCCTGGTTAATAAGGTGGACTAGTTCTTTATTACTCATATAAAGGCTTTCACTCATACTGTCTTAGTTTTATATTGTCCGACGACAGTAAGAATATCATTAAGATCAGCAAGTTCAAGTTCGAGTGGTAGACAAATGATACTGTGATTTAATGACAGTAAACAGATGTTACTGTGATTTATTGACAAACAGATGTTACTGTGATTTAATGACAGTAAACACATGTTACTGTGATTTAATGACAGTAAACAGATGTTACTGTGATTTAATGACAGTAAACAGATGTTACTGTGATTTAATGACAGTAAACACATGTTACTGTGATTTAATGACAGTAAACAGATGTTACTGTGATTTAATGACAGTAAACAGATGTTACTGTGATTTAATGACAGTAAACAGATGTTACTGTGATTTAATGACAGTAAACACATGTTACTGTGATTTAATGACAGAAAACACATGTTACTGTGATTTAATGACAATAAACAGATGTTACTGTGATTTAATGACAAACAGATGTTACATTGATTTAATGACAGTAAACAGATGTTACTGTGATTTAATGACAGTAAACAGATGTTACTGTGATTTAATGACAGTAAACAGATGTTACTGTGATTTAATGACAATAAACAGATGTTACTGTGATTTAATGACAAACAGATGTTACATTGATTTAATGACAGTAAACAGATGTTACTGTGATTTAATGACAGCAAACAGATGTTACTGTGATTTAATGACAGTAAACAGATGTTACTGTGATTTAATGACAGTAAACAGATGTTACTGTGATTTAATGACAGGAAACAGATGTTACTGTGATTTAATGACAGTATACAGATGATACTGTGATTTAATGACAGTATACAGATGATACTGTGATTTAATGACAGTAAACAGATGTTACTGTGACTTAATGACAGTAAACAGATGTTACTGTGATCTAATGACAGTAAACAGATGTTGCTTTGATCTAATGACAGTAAACAGATGTTGCTTTCATCTAATGACAGTGTACAGATGTTGCTTTGATTTAATGACAGTAAACAGATGTTACTGTGATTTAATGACAGTATACAGATGATACTGTGATTTAATGACAGTAAACAGATGTTAGTGTGATGTAATGACAGTTAACAGATGTTAATGGGATGTAATGACAGTAAACAGATGTTAGTGTGATGTAATGACAGTTAACATGTTAATGGGATGTAATGACAATATACAGTTGTTACTGTGATTTATGGTTACATATTACTGTATCTACTAAACCTGAATGGGAAGGTTGTTCAGTTTGAAGATGGATACATTATTGCTCGCAGCAACTAAAAAGGCGATCACTAGGAAATGGTGCAAAGAGGACCCTCCTACTCTAAAAAACTTGTGGGAAACAAACTATGTATCACTGACATGGACTATGTTTGTATAAATGTGTGCACATGTGAGTGTGTGCAAGGTTATTTTGTAAGTTAAAAAAATTCAAATATGTATATTAATTTTATATATTGAGTAATCTGTTCCAAATGAAAAGATTGAAGAAGAAGCGGTGACGGACACAATGTTTCAGTCTGACCTCTTTGAGGCGGTGCTCCTTCTCAGCCACGATGTGCTGAATCATCATGGCCACTGAGTAAACCCAGGAGATCACCATGCACAGAGGCATCATGTGCTCGATCACAAACAGGAAACTGAAAAACAACATAAACAACAGAGAGGATCAGGTGAAGACCAGGGGTCAAGTGTAACCTTAGGTCTGACCTTGAGCTAAAAGCTAAAAAGGCTTGTTTTGTGCGATGAGCTCCGTGTGAGTTTATTAAAGAGCTCACTCCTGGATTGCGGCACGTGTCAGAAAGCAGACCTGTCCCCATCCTGCAGGAGATGTTTGCTCTCAGATTTGATGTAAATCTCACTGGGATCCTATCTCACCCACTTCCCCCCAACCCACTCATCACTTACTTTAACTCTCCCTGTCCCATTAAAGTTACTAACCATAGACCTTTCTGGAGTCCCTGAGCTCCCTTGTCTCGTAGGTTCCTCTGAGCTGCCGTAGACGTCCTCCTGCTGTGGACATTCCAGACTCCAGCTGATACAGACGTGCTGGACTCCAGCGGCAACAGCTACTTCTACTCGTCTCATCACTATCACCACTCCCTCTCTCTCTCTCTTATTCTCCTCTATCCCTCTTTCCAGACCCAACTCGGTCGAGGCAGATGTGTGTCTAACATGAGTCTGGTTCTGCTCGAGGTTTCTGCCTGTTAAAGGAAGTTTTTCCTCTCAGCTGTGATTTGGCGCTATACATATAAAGATTGATTGATTGATTGATTGATTGATTGATTGATTGATTGATTGATTTATAAATTAGGCTGTCTGCTCTGAGTTGTCAATGTTGTGGGAATTCTCACTCAACATGTCAATAATGATTCTGCCTAGCAATGACAGTTTTTGTTACAGACCTCCCAACTTTCAACATTTTTAAGTTTTCTGTATTTAGGATTTTTCTGACTCCTCCTTCTTTGGGCTGTGTTATCCTTACCTTCTGTAGATACTTCAACTGGAAAGAGGAGTGGATAAAAATGTGTTACTACACTCCCTGTCCTGTAAATGTTCACAAGAATAGGCATGATAAGACCAGACGCTGCTTCTACTGTCAGCCAGGACTGAGTCATAGATTCAGTCTTAGCAAAGTCCGATGTAAGAGATAAGACCAACTTAGTTTATGCCCAGCACAGTACATAACACAAAAATCTCAAATGCATGTGATCTTAAGGATGTACTGTATGCCCAATCTCTGATACCATCAGCTACCATCTGACAATGAAACACTGTCTCTAAGAATCCTCAATAGACTCGTACTTCCATATCTCTTTTCTTTCTGAGCACTCAAAGCTCCTATACTCATCACATTCACCCATTCACACCACATTTACTAACTGATGGTAGAGGCTGCTATAGTAAGGCACCATCAGTGTTAATCTCATTCATACATATTCACACACCTCTGAACAACAGAGGGAGCAGTTTGGGGTTCAGTGTCTTGCCCAAGGACACTTCTGCATGTGACTGAAGGAGCTGGAATTGAACCGCCAACTTTCCGATTGATAGAAGACGGCCTCTACCCACTGAGCCACAGCCTCCACCTTGTTGATAACTCAGGTGTAGCTGATGGTTAGCAAAAAATTACTTCCAGATAAGACTTCCTTTTCTGAAGCGACCGAGTGCTCTGATCAGAAGTGAAGTGAAATTTGTCTCTCCAGATAAGTTTGCAAAATGAACACCATCATTTCTTGGTTTTAGTACATTTCTCAGAGGAGCGTCTGCTCATGTGTTTGTTGTGAGTCTCAGTTTCACTGTGAGTAGTGAGTTCCACAGAGGCTTCGCTCTGGCTTCCTTCAGCGATATGAACCTGCTTTTGCTCTCCATACAGACTGTTTTTCCTTCAGACATAAAAGCCTGCAGACACCTGATTGGTCGATACTACTTAGACTACAAACAGAAAGCGGAACACTTCTCAATCTGCGAGCACACATTCAACGTGTTTAAGTCTTTAATGGTGATGAGTGTTTGCTACACTTCTTACTCGTCTCTGGTGTAACAAGGGTAGGGGAACATCTGAACGTAGTTGCCGGGCTCTACCACGTCATGGCCCACAAACGTGTTGATGATGGCTCGCTCTATCATATCTAGAGAAGGGTGGAGAGAGAGAGAGAGAGAGAGAGAGAGAGAGAGAGAGAGAGAGAGAGAGAGAGAGAGAGAGAGAGAGAGAGAGAATCAGAGTTATTGGTTACTTGTGTCTCAAGTTTTTCTCACGTTCCTGAATTTTGAATGTTTCATTATGTTTTAGTCCAGTATTGTTTTTCTGCAGATGCCCTGTGACTTCATGAAACACTGAAATGTTTCTATGATTATCAAACCCATATTTTCATCCAGAATGCTGACAAAATAAGGGATTAATCTGTGAACCAACCAGAACATTTCACCATCATCTGTTTCATACCTACATCTTCCTACATCTTCACCGTAGTCATCTCTCATCGTCACTCTGTCTTCTCTCCATTGTGGTGTCACATTCTTGTGCTCTGTTGACTTTTTGGTCATTGGCTATTATAGCTTAGCTTAAATGTTTCATGCATTGTTTTGGCCTATGATTACATGTTGTATTGAGCTCTGTCTCACAGCTAGCTGCAGATTCATTGAATTGCTGATAATTGATCAGTTCCTGCTTTGAACAGACACAACATCATTCTCTTGAGCTCAGTTGCCCAGGAGTGATAAATCTTGCATCTCGACACAGCCCCTCCAGATTTTGATAAAAACAAAGTAATGCATGTCCTTTTCTGCAAACCTCTTCACAACCCACCTCCACCCCAGCACCTCTTATTCTACTGTGTCTGATTTTATCAGTTTCATATGTATCCCCACTGATGCTCGCTCTGCTATGTACCCCAGGTATCTTTGCTGCTGCTCTGCCTGCCTTGGCTTTTAATGTATGCACATAAAAGAGAGGGGAGGCGTGCTCTCCCCACCTAAGGCTTTCGCATTCCACATAGGCACCTGAAAGGGCAGGGAACTCTCAGAACAGAGCCGTAACACCATATAAATCATTGCATGCAAGTAATTGATTCTCTTTGACAAGAGCGGTCCTAACTCACATAAAGTAATGCATGGCGACCAGATAAATGACCTGTGGCCATGAGATAATGCTCTACCTGTCCCATTAAAGTTACTAACCATAGACCTTTCTGGAGTCCCTGAGCTCCCTCGTCTCGTAGGTTCCTCTGAGCTGCCTAGACGTCCTCCTGCTGTGGACGTTCCAGACTCCAGCTGATACGGACGTGCTCGTCTCATCACTATCACCGCTCCCTCTCTCTCTTATTCTCCTCTATCCCTCTTTCCAGACCCAACTCGGTCAAGGCAGATGGCTGTCTAACATGAGTCTGGTTCTGCTCGAGGTTTCTGCCTGTTAAAGGAAGTTTGTCCTCTCCGCTGTAACTAGCTAAATACTGTGAGGTGCAATGCTCATGGTGGATTAAGGTGGGGTCAGACTGAGTCTTATCCTGTCTTGGTGTTGGGTCTCTGTTCATAATTTGACATAGAGTGGTCTAGACCTGCTCTGTTTGTGAAAGAGTTGTGAGATAACGTTTGTTGTGATTTGGCGCTATTCAAATAAAGATTGATTGATTGCTTGATTGCTTGATTGCTAGATTGCTTGTTTGATTGATTGATTGATTGATTTGAAATCACAGCCAGCTCTATAATATGTTATCTAGGAAGGATTAAACAGACTGACTATAAGGTATGGCTTTAACGGTGTCACACGTCTTGGGGTAAAATACCAGTAAGGTGAGAGGCAGGTTCTTTATGCCAAAAGAAGTTATTGTATTGACAGTGCAGGATCAGTAAGTAATCCTATTACTTGAACTTGTCACTGTAACAAATGACTAGTTTTCAGTAACTTGTCCAACACTCAAATAACTGTAGGACGTGTGATCACGGTGACTTCCACATTGTTGGAGTGGGAACAGAAATCTTGATCTGAACAAATAAAATCAGTGAGGAAATCTGCACTGACATAAACCTCTGGAGGTAACACAGCCCTGTCAGTTTATTCCTCATATCTAATGTCAGAAGTAAATTGCCACTGTCAGACTCCTCACACTACATCCTGTCGGTCCAAATGAATCTTTGTGGATCAACATCTGTGTGCTGAGCAGCTTCCTGCTCTCTGCCTCCTGAATAAAAGATGACTTGCAGAGAGAAAGTGCTGCTGCTGCAGCTTACAGCAGCGTCTTCACAGGTGCTCCCTCTTCACAGCACACACAGTAAGCACTTTGACTAAATCCTTTTCTTTGTCAAACAAATATTAAACAATGCGTTTGACACGCAGTCTGGCTTCCTGTGGACTCGTGTCTGCCTGCTGATTTATGGCTCAGGCTGGAACTACCTGCAGACAGCACGAAAACAAGGAGTCCACTTCTTCTGATTGTGCCCACAGAATTAATGCAACAAGTCAGACACTACCAGTTAATTACTTTGAGCCTGCATCATATTCATAGCATCCAGAGCATTGTTCATCTACCTTGGATCCAAACAAAACCGTACAGGAAGTAGAACTTCCCGCCAGTGTTGGGCCCGGGACGCCAGTATGCCCGTCTGATCTCGTTGGTTTTCTCCGTGAAGCTGGAGTTCTGCCTGATTTTGTAGAGAACGTGAGGAGGCAGCGACCCGTCGTTGTTCGTCTGGAAAATCACACCTGAAGACAGAAAGAGCATTGATCAGGTCTGAAGAGTCCTGGTGGACAACACAGAAAATCATCATTATACTGCGTTCAAAGACGCCATGTCTGAGACCCAGCTGCAGGTCCCGGTCTCTGCTGCATGTTAAAGCAGTCTGTGCAAGCCACAAACGTCTTCTTTTGGTAATCTTGTTTAGTTTTCCTTTCTTGAATGTTCACTGAATAAACAGTAAGGTGCTTTGTACAACCCCAGTTTCAAAAAAGTATAAATGTTGAAACTGATAAATCTTATTGTTTCATGAAAATTATATAAACTCTGCAAACGTTGGTGAACCAGGGAGACCAGGTTCTGGACTTTAAAGTGACATGTTGGTGAGCCCAGGAGACCAGGTTCTGGACTTTAAGGTGACATGTTGGTGAAGCCAGGAGACCAGGTTCTGGACTTTAAAGTGACATGTTGGTGCACCCAGGAGACCAGGTTCTGGACTTTAAAGTGACATGTTGGTGAACCCAGGAGACCAGGTCAATGGGGGACGAGTCAGGACTTCAGGCAGGCCAGTTCAGCACCTGGACTCTTCTACTACAGAGCCATGCTGTTGTAATCCGTGCAGAATGTGGTTTGGCGTTGTCTTGCTGAAATATGTAAGGTCTTCCTGAAGATGTCATGGTCTGGATGGCAATATGTGTTGCTCCTAAACCTGTAGATATAGTTCAGCATTAATGGAGCCTTCACAGATGTGGAAGCTACCCATGCCATGGACTCTTGTGATCCCCATATCATCAGGGACGCTGGCTTTGGACTGTGAGCTGATAACAAGCCGGGTGGTCCCTCTCATCTTTAGAGCGGAGGACATAGTGTCCATGATTTCCAAAAAGAATGTCAGATTTTCATCAGACCACAGGACAGTTCTCCACTTCCCCTCAGTCCATCTTAAATGGGCTCAGGTCCAGAGAAATCTCTTTGATTTTGGATCAGGTTTATATATGGTTCCCTCTTTGCATGGTTCAGGTTGAACCTGCGTTTGTGGATGCAGTGACCAAAGGAGATGTTCCTCCAGGTGTTTCTTTCAGCATTACATGACTTTTTCAGTGTTGGACCGGTCCCAACTGTGTGAAACGTGTTGCTGGCATCACATTTATAATGAGCATATCTTTGTCATAAAACAGTAACATTTTTCAGATTCAACTTTTAATTCTGTTGTCCTTGCTCTATTTTCAGTTTAATAGTAAAGGCTTTGAAATATCTTGAAACGTGAAACTCTAATAAATTAATATACATTTGACGCATTTACAAATTAGATAATACATATATGGTGCTATGAATTATCCCTAAAAGGTGCTCCTACTATAACTCCAGCAGTAGTTTATATACTTTAAGGCATATCCAGGGGCTGAGAGCTTAACACAAAACATGTATATATATTTGCATCAGTTTGATTTGAAAGAGGCGAAATCGTCTCTTTGAAACGTCTCAGATAAAATGAGTTGTCTACATTTTGTTGCTCAGTTTTGTAAGTGAAGAGGAGCTACATCTGTCCTGAACTCCTTGTATTGTGTTAAATTCAACTGTTTTAATTGGGCCTGAGCAACGACAAGGTCGGGGAAGGCCCTGATGCAACCCTAAGGATTTTTCATTCTTTGTTCCTAGTAAGGTAAATTGCCTTTTTGGAGCCTTCAGCATGCCCAAAAACTCACCAAACTTGACACATTCATCAGGATTGGTGAAAATTTCTAATTTATTTTGGTCCTGTGCAAAAAGTCCCAAAGATGGCTCAAAAGCGCTCCCCTCCTTCCAACCGGGCACCCCCTCAACACGGTTCAACTTACATGCATGACATTTTTTTTCCATATCAGGCCAAGACCTTAGAAAGTATCTTGTGCGCACAAGATACTTTCTCGTGCGCACCAGATACTTTCTCGTGCGCACCAGATACTTTCTCGTGCGCACCAGATACTTTCCCGTGTGCACCAGATACTTTCTCGTGCGCACCAGATACTTTCTCGTGAGTACCAGATACTTTCTCGTCGGACCAGATACTTTCTCGTACGCACCAGATACTTTCTCGTACGCACCAGATACTTTCTTGTGCGCACCAGATACTTTCTCATGCGCACCAGATACTTTCTCATGCGCACCAGATACTTTCTCGTGCGCACCAGATACTTTCTTGTGCGCACCAGATACTTTCTTGTGCGCACCAGATACTTTCTTGTGCGTACCAGATACTTTCTCATGCGCACCAGATACTTTCTTGTGCGCACCAGATACTTTCTCGTGAGCACCAGATACTTTCTCGTGAGCACCAGATACTTTCTCGTATGCACCAGATACTTTCTCATGCGCGCCAGATACTTTCTCGTGCACACCAGATACTTTCTCATGCGCACCAGATACTTTCTCATGCGCACCAGATACTTTCTCATGCGCACCAGATACTTTCTCATGCGCGCCAGATACTTTCTCGTGCGCACCAGATACTTTCTAGTGCGCACAAGATACTTTCTCATGCGCACCAGATACTTTCTCATGCGCACCAGATACTTTCTCATGCGCACCAGATACTTTCTCATGCGCGCCAGATACTTTCTCGTGCGCACCAGATACTTTCTTGTGCGCACCAGATACTTTCTCATGCGCACCAGATACTTTCTCGTGCGCACCAGATACTTTCTCGTGCACACCAGATATTTCTCGTACGCACCAGATACTTTCTCGTGCGCACCAGATACTTTCTCGTGCACACCAGATACTTTCTCGTACGCACCAGATACTTTCTCGTACGCACCAGATACTTTCTTGTGCGCAACAGATACTTTCTTGTGCGCAACAGATACTTTCTTGTGCGCACAAGATACTTTCTCGTGCGCAACAGATACTTTCTCGTGCGCAACAGATACTTTCTTGTGCGCAACAGATACTTTCTTGTGCGCAACAGATACTTTCTCGTGCGCACCAGATACTTTCTCGTGCACACCAGATACTTTCTCGTGCGCACCAGGTACTTTCTCGTGCGCACCAGATACTTTCTCGTGCACACCAGATACTTTCTCGTGCGCACCAGATACTTTCTCGTGCACACCAGATACTTTCTCGTGCGCACCAGGTACTTTCTCGTGCGCACCAAATACTTTCTTCCACGCACAAGATACTTTCTTCCACGCACCAGATACTTTCTTGTACGCACCAGATACTTTCAATAAAGGAAACCAAATTTTATTTGTTGCTTTTTCTTCCCTTACTGCACCGAAAACTGCCGAACCAAAGCTTCAAAACACCAAGCCAAACCAAACCAAAATTTGTGTGTACCGTTACACCTCTAATGACCACTGTTGGAGCATAGACCTAATTAGAAACAGCAAAGCAACACCTGCTGCACTAACCAATCCCGCTGCACATCAGGAGGTTGCGACAGATGTGTGAGGGCCCGTTCATTGCCACTTGCAGCTTTATTTTATTTTTTGTTTCTGTGTAACATGAAAAAAGAAAAACATCACCAAAAGGATCGTCAAACCGTGCTTCAGAGGTTCTTTTCTACTTTGGAATAAAGATCCAGATTTCTCTACAAGCTTTTCCTCTCAGCAGAGGAACCAGTCTGACACAGTCTGACACAGTCTGACACAGTCTGACACAGTCTGACACAGTAGAGAACGACTCACTGGCAAACACAGACACGTTGTCCTGGTAGGCCTGGTTCAGGGTGTAGTTGACGATGCTGTCCTCGTCTGGAAAGCCCTTAAAGACGTCCACGCTTACCTGAGACGACAAAGCAAAGGACACAGTAAACCATCACACTGGACGACAGCAGCTCCTGCATGTTGTTCTGATGTTTTCCAAATCCAAACAGGACCTCAGTCTGAGGCACACTTCCTGACTGTCGTCTAGAATGCAGTCCTATATTTAGTGAGAGCAACGGACAGATGCAGCCAGAAAAGTTATAAAGGACAGCGAGACTGTTATTGAATTCAGTTCTTCCTTTAGAAGGGAAGGGTCTCTACGCAGGACATGCACTTAGTCACTCTCAAACAAAAGGATGACTTTAAACTGGTGATTTTAACCAGAAAGAATATTCACCTTTTACAAATAGTCTACTTATAATCATATCCGATTGTGCATCACTAATGTGATCTTGCTTTGTAAGACTATCTACAGAAAGAGAGAGGGAGCGAACATCAGAATATGTTGGGCCATTAGATGCAGATGGTACACTGTTCACTTTGTGAAAAGGAGAGAATAAAAAGGTTGTTTCTCTCTAATATCTCAAGCAGAAAACTATGAGTGCATATCCATAAGGGATATCCCACTCCAACTTCCCAGTGACCATGACAACAATTCATGATGCCCTGAATATTATATATCTGTACATTGAGCCTGTTAACATTACTTTAAGGGGCGATGCTGATGGTTCACCTCCAGACGCAAAACAAGAGCAAATTGCATGGAGCTGCAATGTCTTGAGAAGAATGCAATATGCTTAGCCATTCAATGAATCATTGGCCCTGTTTGAAGTCTTACTGTTTGTCTAAAAAGGCTGGTTTACTCCTCAATATATGAACCCATCAGCAAACCTGTACATGAAATGACGATAGGCATTTTTCAACCGCAGGAACTTTACCCCTGAACTACGTGCGTTTCAACCTGTGGACCCAGGGTCTAAATTTAGTTCAGGGGTAGATAATCAGAGATATTTTACCCTCATCCGATATTTAATGATCGCTTAAAGACGTTTATGAGGGATGCATCCGGCTGAAAGTCCCCAGTTAACAGGGTCGCTGTTTAAACCAAAACACCGGCCGATCTCTGCCACGGCTTTTTGAGTTAAAAGGATTTTAAAGCCGTGTTGAAACGTCTTTGCTACTCGCGCTTATCTCCTCTCACGTGTTGATTCAGTGAATCCATCTGTGATGAAATATAGCATCCATCTAAAACAGCACCAGCTGAGTCTCTTCATGCTAACAGGCTAACTGTTGTGTTGCTCATAATGATACCTGCCTGTCCGTCTGCTTCTATGGTGTCATCTGTGATGAATGGCATTCCTCTTTGTTTTACTGCCCTCTACTGGTCTGGTGGTGTAGTACGTTTACTTTTTTTCCTCCATATGTCACTGGCCTGATTTGCACAATCTACCTGGGACATCAGCCCGCGGTCCAAACGCAGACAACAATGGAGGCACAGGAACCTTTTAGTTCAGGGGAAAGTAGTTCTGGGGGCTAAAAGACCCCAGAACTCTTGGTCCAAATGTACCTAAGGTCCAGTTTACAGTCATGCTATGTCCTTCCTGTCTCGTTGCCTGTGGTTGCTGTTATTTTCTTGCAAACTCAAGCTCAGCCTCACTGACTGATCTGTCTTGGTGATTTGGTCCTGACCTTAGACATGAAGCGTGTCCAGCCACAGGCGGCGTTGTCGATGGTGTCCAGCTGCTCCAGCAGGGTGGAGGTGTTAGGAAGACTGTAGTTTCCCTCCATCAGACTCTGCATCAGCTCACTGTCGGTGCCGTTCAACAGCTCAGGGTGCTGCTGCAGCTCTGAGGACAGCTGCAAAGAAGAGATGGATGATGTATGGAGCCGGATGTGTGCACAGGAGTCAAGAGTAAACTGATCCATTTCACTCCTTTCTATCAACTTTTTTTTGCCATAAGCATACCAAAAGGACTAAACTAATAACAGAAGAGCTGTACAACAAAGATGAAGGGAGACTCAGTGTTTCTCAGTTCCAGTCGCCTGTAGGATTATTAAACAAGTCCATGCTGAATGTGACAGCTATTGAAAATCACAACATAATAAGAACAGTCAGACATCTTTGCAGAAGGATGGATGTAACAGGACATAATCTTTTAGAATAGATTTTAAGATTATTTTATTGGTTTTTAAATCTCTTAATGGTCTTGCTCCTTCTTATTTATCAGATTTATCATATGAGCTAGTTTATTTATTTATTTATTATCTAGTTCAAATTTGAGTCATTTTTTATTCATCTATTTATTTTTTTATTTATGTATAAATTAATTAGTTAATTATCTAGTTCTAGTTTTAGTCACTTTTTATTTATTTATTCATTTCAATTATAGCATTTTCTATTAATTGTTTAATATTTTAGTGTTTTATTGTCTTAGAAATGTATTTCATTTTGGTAAGTTTAATTCCCTGTGTTGAGTTTTAACATCTTATTTTACCTCCAGTGTTTCCTCATTAAGATTTCTTGAGAGAGTTTCCTCAGTTTGTTCAGAAACATATTTTTTCATTTATTTATTTATTTTATTTTCATTGTTATTGTTATCATTATTATTGTTGCATATATCGAGTTCTTAACCTCTGTGGGGTGGGTTTGGAGTCTGGGCTGGGGTTGGGATTAGGATGGGGGGTTCTTTTTATTTTTATTTTCATATATATCTTTTTTATATTTTATTTATTCTATTTCAAGTTGTTTTTATGTAAAGCACTTTGTGTGACAATGTCATTGTATGAAAAGTGCTTTATAAATAAAGTCTGATTGATTGATAATGTAAACCTTTGTTTACTGTTGAAGATGGCAGCTGATAATTGCACAGTCTGTGGAAAGCTCTGACTCCAGTGCAGACAAACGTATGAAGTCCACACCAGGGCAGGCGAGCGTCACAACAACAGAGAGATTACAACAACGTCTGCATTCTTCTATGCAGTGGTCTGCTGGGGAGCAGGGAGCACAGACAGGGACAGGAAAACACTTAACAGGCTGGTCAGGAGGGCCAGTTCTGTCCTGGGCTGTCCTCTGGACTCCATAGAGGAGGTGGGTGAGAGGAGGATGTTAGCCAAGCTGACATCCATCATGGACAATCCCTCTCACCCCCTGCATGAGACTGTGGGGTCCCTGAGCAGCTCCTTCAGCAGAAGACTGAGACTCCCACCCTGCAGGACGGAGCGCTACCGCAGGTCCTTCATCCCATCTGCAATCAGACTGTTTAACACCAGCACTGCTGTGTCCCGTTAATCGCCTGTTCTCATCTTTCATTCCACTACATGGAAGTTACTATGTGACTTGGCACATTCACAAATAACTACTGTATCCATCTGAATCACACTGTTCTTCATACTGTGTATGTTTGTTTAAATAACCTGGTGCAATTTTATCCATGCAATAACTTACCTATCTATTTATCAGTTAGAAGTGTACATAGTGTGTATACATCCGGGATAGTTGCCATAGTTTATTCTATTTTATTCTATTTAATTCTATTTAATTTAATTTAATTTTACCTTTATCATTGCTATTATTATTGTTATTATAATTTTTTTAATTATTATCTAAATTTTATGTTAGAACATTGTTGTATTCCCCTGTCCCGTGTTGTAAGCTGCTGTAACAAAAGAATTTCCCCAATGGGGGACAAATAAAGTATATCTTATCTTAACCTGGACCAATAATTTAGGACCACTTACGTAGTTCTGGTTTCCAGTAACACAGACGTAACAGTTAAGGATCTCTATTGTTATCATTTCAATATATCATTTTGAATAACAGTAAATAACAGTAGAGTACTAGAAGCAGTAATAGTACCCGCACTACAATACCTTTGGTTTGGTTTTACACCAACTGCATCTGTTTGAAATTCAAGCCCTGCTGCCAAACCACATGCTTACCAGGAGGACTGTGTGTAGTCACTGACGTCACTTCATATCGTGAGTTTAAGAGTTTATAAAATAATGAAAGCATGTGAAACATACATAATGTCAAGGGTTAATTGAGCATACCTGCTGCAGCCACAGCAGGCGGTTGTGCAGCCATCCTTCCTCCAGGAACGTCCTGAGCTGGGCGGAGATGTTGAGCCACACATGGGTGTAGTGTGTCACGTTCCCAACGAATGCAAACGTCTCGTTAGCCTGCACGTGAGAAGGAAAAAAAACAACAAATGTTTTCTTTTCTCTGTCCATTTTACATGAAACTTCTCCACTCACTCTCCTCCTCCATCTCTCACACTCCCACTCACACCGTCTGCAGCCCTCTCACTCAGATCACAGCCCACAGAGCTGCAGCCAGCTCTCAGACTGAGCTCACACAAAGAGAATCAGTGGACGCTTGTGCTCACACTGAGGCACGAGAGGACAGCTGTGTTACATGGGACACAGTTACTCAGGTGGCGTCCATGTTAATCCAGCATGCTAGAGCTGAGGACGATAGAAGCCTCTCCTCAGTTTGCTGAGAGTTTGATTCTGAATGCTCCATCCATTCATCCACGTCAATGAAACCGCACATGCAGCTTTTCAGAAAAAAAACTCTTCATATCCCAAAACAATGATACAAACAGAACAAAGGACAAAGCAGGATTTATTCAATATGTTTCTTGTTGGGAGCAAATCCTCTGAAAAATCAAGGCCATCCTAAAAACAAAATAAACGTCAGTGTTTGTGGTCAACACGGCACAAGAGGAACTGTGAGGCTCGTCGTTGTGTTCTTGGACAGCAATGATCCCATGTTTCACAGAGGAAGAAGAGGTTTCAGATACTGGACATGCACAGAGACCTGTTCTTTATGGATTTATATGGAGCCCCCCCGAGAGCCTGGTCAAGAAATACAAGGAGCCATGTGCAAATAAGTGTGCATGGTTTGCATTTCTGCATGCGCAGCCTATATTCACTGTGCAAGGGTTTGTAAACAGGGGACCGATTTGTAATCCATGAATGAATTAGTAACCAGTGTGCACGGTATTAAATCCAATCTGTGACACAGTTTGCACTTTAAATGTTTTCCCATGGATTACTAAACCACATACCCACAGGATATGAGTCTGTACGCAAGGAATATAAACTGTGCACATTTGTCATCTGTTACTCAGCCAGCTTTGTAGAATTAGGCCGGTGAAGAAACTGCAACGTGAGATTTCAATGTTCAACGCTGATAGAATGATGAAACAAACACATCAAATAAAATGAAGAGGTTTCATGCTTTCAACAACTTTTAAATACTAACATGTTTTCGGTGTCTCTTAAAATCAAATTGTCACATTTAAATGAAAGTAAAATGTGATCAGGTGTGTAAATGAAGCATTTATGGTCTCAGTATTTTTATAACTACATTGGTTTAAATGACCTGAGGTCCATCAGATGGAAGACTGTCTTTTGGCTCGCCATCTTCAGACAATACACTCTGTGATATCACACGTCTTGGCAGTCTCAGCTGTTTATCGTGTCTGCTGCACTGAGAACTATTACCTTTGAGTAAGGTGCTGGTTGATTTGTCCTACTTTCCCCTGGTGCCGTGGTTGTGAGTTTCAGCTGGACTCAGTCATGAGGGGTCCACTCACTGAAGTGACACCGTCTGTTGTAACAATTACTGACATTTGATTTGTAAACCTTTATGGAGCGGATCGGGGCTCCAGAGGAGGTGGTGTGGCAACATGTGTTGCTTCTAACTTTGTCACCCTTAGGGTCTAGGGAGGTCATTCAGTGGCAGTCCTTCAACTGAGCCGACGTCGAATGAAGACGGAGGGGAGAGCAAAGGAGATGAACGTTCATTACACACAGGTGGACACTGGGAGACGCCGGCACTAACTGCGATGGTGTGCTGGAATGATCCAGATACAAGAAAATGCAGTGTTGAAGGAGTTTCTCCATAGGAGATATGGCATGTCTCCTTCTTGTGACTGGCTCCAAATCAGCCCTTAATTAGGTCATCCAGCAGCTCAAAAATGACATTGCTGGATAGACGATATGTCTCAACTATTTTTGTTTCTGACAGTCCAAATATGTTGACACGGGCACGGAGGATTCTCTCTCTCCGTCGTCTATCATTGCACCTATGCCTCCCTCTCTCCACAGTGACTGCAGCCATGTGTGCGTAACGCTGTGCCAGTTTGCACCTGCCTTTCAAACGTGTTAAATATAGACGCAAAAACACCGCCCGCTATCTGCTTCAGGTTTGATAAATCACATTACGTGTGCTAAATGATTACATTTGCATCTCCTCCTCCCAGTATTTTGCGCGTTCTGATAATCTACATGTATTCTGCATATGCATGAAAGCAAACACGCTAAATGGATAGCGAGTGCTATTTTGCTCATTTGACAGACGCAGTCCTCGGTGCTCCTGATTAGTACATAAGCTTTGCATGCGCTCTCAAGTTTGCACATGTTTTTATACACTCAAACCTTTAGTAGATTGGGCCCAGAGTGATGAAAAGGTTCATTTATTAATATTGTTTTTCATGAAAATAAATGCTTAAGCATTGGTAACATATACAGGCCTCCTTCTGCTCCAGCTGACGATAAAGTGTATTTTGTCGACCATCAATTCTCTTGAAAGGAATTATGAGTTACCTTGGGTGATTTTAATAGTAACTGGCTGGATCCTTCTTCTTCTAGTATTATGAATGTGTTTAACAGTGTTAACCTCGGAGTTAATCATCATCTTTACTGGATTGGACACTTGCCACAATATTGATAGAATACTCAAATGTGTTGTCATGTCAGGCTGCTTTAGTGATCACTCTGTTGTATTGTACAAATATTTTATGGAAAAGTGTCATTATTGAAAGAAGAAATAAGACGTCCCATTTAAAGTTTGTAGGGGACACAGCAGACGTGGAAGAAGGTGCTCTGCTCAGATGATCCCAAGATGGAACTTTTTGTCCTACATGCAAAACACCTTAACTGTTGTATCGTTTGAAAAGAGTGCAACAACATTTACAACTTAACATCATTCTACACAAAAAACTGCTTTAAAAAAAAAAATCCTCCATGAATTGAATCCTTGTTACTGGATTTACTTCACCACATGTTCCTCAGTTTGGCTTACAGTTACATTGTGAGCTTCAGACACAGAGGCTATACTCTACAGAGCGGTCTGCCTTGGTTCCATTTGAACCCTGCGGCCCTTTGCAGCACATCATTTCTTACTCTCTCCTCCAGTTTGCTGCTCATTCCACCATCCTACATCTCAATAAAGGCGTCACACTACAAAAAACACACTTTGAAGAAAATTCTTCATCTGATTTTTCAGAGAGTGACTTTTTTGTGCACATGTGCAAGTTTATTCTTAAACCAAAGTCCATGCATGTCTTAATGATATGAAGTTAACCACAAGGTCGACATGATCATGAAACCTTCTGACTGTGAGATGTGGTTTAAAGCTGTTGACTAAATAGTTATTGAACTTTATGAAGTGAGCATGTGGGTTCTGTGTTCACAGTCAGGGGAAGAGTCAGATGATTGGATCGAAGTCCAGAATTGGAAATCCTCCGTTTTTGATGATATTATAAGTGAACACCAGAGACAGAGTGTGACAGCAACTTACCTTCTGGATCACTTTATCCACCTGGGAGCCGATGGGGGAGTAGAGGATCTTGGGATTTGTAGTCATTAGGTGAACCAGTAGGCCCAGATTCCTCTGTTCTTTGCTGGTGAATCCCAGAGAGCTCATATTCCCCTGTTTCAAAGCCTCAGGCTCGATGATCCTGAAACCAGAGACCAGGAAGCACACAGTGAAGTCACAGTGCAGCGTCTGTTGTGGATGTGATTCTTATCACTGAATGTTAAAGACACATACATACCTATTTATGCATTCATTGATGATTGATTCCTTCATTAATTAGTTCATTTATTTATTTATTTTTTCATTTTGTTGTGATTTATTAATTCATTTCCTTTTTTATATTATTGATTTTTGAGGTAATGATATTTTGCTGTGTTACAAAATGATAAGGGATCAGGTATGTGAAAATATGTTACTCACTATGACCCCCATCAAACAAGTCTGCAATGCAACACTCACCTCATGTCTGAGCCTGAGACCAGAGACAGATGATTTTATAATCCTCTGTCTGTTCAGAACTCAGGACTTTGTAGCTTCTTACTAAATCTGTATCATCTGAATTTCCTTTCCTCTCCTCCTCCCCTGTTCATATCATTTAGACATCTACAGGTACTTTATTTCACTCTTTGAGTTCTGTCAAGTTACTACAGCAAGTTTTTTGGACGACAGAACATAAGGGGACTTTTACTGGGAAGTTTGTCAGAAGGTTATTTAATCATTGAAGTAGTTTAACTACGATTAGCGGCGGCCGTCAGGAGTTATAATATTTACAATTGTTCATCTGGCCTCAAGTCACAACTACAGTCATCGATCCTGCTCATCTTGACTTTAGACTACAGAGTTTAACACTTCGAAGCAGCTAGAGCTGTGGTAACAGAGATAAAAGTCCCTTCAGCAGCTGTTTGATAAGCGTGGCTCTGCTCTGAAGTGTCTCAGGGTAACACAGAGAGGAGGGGGTCCAATCTACGTTGTTGTCTGTCACATATCACTCTGCTACGCTACTATGTTTACCTGCCACTTCACTTCTATCACACATACACATAGTTGGCAAAGTTAGTAATGCAGAACTGGGTGTATTGTTTTTGTGCGCCCCACAGTTTGGGAAGTACTGCACTAGAGTGTGTCTCCTGCAGTGAGTCAGTCTCCATAGAGCCCCATGTTATAGAGGGGTCCCCTCAGCTAACTGTGCATGCTGTTGGATCTGTCTGGTATGGTTGAACCGCAGACACACACAGGTGCATGGTAAATGGACTTGTACTTACATAGCTCTTTTCTAGTTTTTCTGACCGCTCAATTCAATTATGCAATTTGGGGTTCAGTATCTCACCAAAGGACACTTCAGCATTTGACTGCAGGAGCTGGGATTGAACCGGCAACCTTTAGATTGATACCCACTGACCACAGATAACATCCAAGTATCTCTGGGTCTCAGACTCAGAACTATAACCAAAGTTGTATTTAAAGGAGCAGTTCTTTCAATCAGAGATCATCTCACCTGTTGTTCCCGCACAGGATCGGCTGCAGTCCGGCCCACAGCTGCACAAACGCTGAAAACTGAGAATGAGGATTCTCTGCTTCCTCTTTCCCTTTCCCTTTCCCTTCTCCTCCTCCTCCTACTCCTCCCTCTGCTCCTCCTTCCCCTCCTCCCTCCTCCTCCTCCTCTCTGGGGATGTCAGTCGTGTTGGGGGACAAGGTGGTGGTGTTCAGGGGCCACGTCACGTTTGCAGGGGAGGTTTGAGTCCGACCGGCACAGGCTCCTTTGGGCAGCAGGCGGGCCAGTCCAGAGAGCAGGTCCACATCCCTGAGGAGTCTCTCTATGTCTGCCAGGTCTTTCAACAGTACCCTGAAGTGGGACTGAGAGAGAGGAGCCAGAGAGCGGGGCTGCTCCAGGTGGAGCTGAGGGGAGGAGGGCGGAGAGGAGTTAGATGAATTCATTCTCCTTCACTGCAAAAGAACTCTTCAAGGTTTTCATTTAAGTGGACTTGTTCGGGTGCGTGTCTGCAAAGCTAGCATCAGTCTTTCTTTGGGGTAACCTACCTTAATTGGTCCCTCCTACTCTGACGTACAGCAGGTGTGTTAAAAACTCTACAAACTGCTCTCACATGCACCAGAGATACAAATATCTCCTGCATGCATCATATGTACTAAAATGTAAACATATAAACATTTCTATATTTCAGTTTTGTGTGAGTTTTATTGGCTCTGTTTTTGCTCTGGCAGCGTGGAGCCTCACTCTCAGAGCGCTCACTACTGCAAGGTTATGAAAGTTCTCTTTTGGCTCGCCTGCCTCCCTTGGTAGTGATTGTTCAGTCTGTTTTTATTACTTGTTAGCCAAATATTTTCTTTTATTCAGACAATTTGGCAAAAAAAAAGCAACAACAAAGAAAAATAACAAACCCTGAAAGGTATCGTGTCCTGGCATTAGCAGTTCTAGGTACTGTACCCCGAAAAGACGAGTCCAGGTGCATCAGATCAACCAAGCCAGGAAAAAGCTGGGAGAACGTCTCTGACTAGATGTTCTTGGAGTTTATATTTCAGACTTATCAGGGTCCAATCAGAGATCATTTGGGAAAAGACTGGCCCATCTGTCGTGCAAATGCAGACAAGTTTGAGCTCAACTGAAAGGTAACCTATTCTTCTTTTTCTTGATTTTGATTGGTTGTTCAGAGAGAAGTGACATTAATGCAGATATGTTCTGAAAGTTGAGCTATTTTCAACTCTGAGCTCAGAGACAGAAACACAGCTGACACCGTGGTCATTTCTGAGCACTGACCTGTGCTGGTTGTGAGGAGACAGTGGAAGCTCCCAGCACTGACCACAGACCTTCACCAGTTGTGAGGAGACAGTGGAAGCTCCCAGCACTGACCACAGACCTTACCCGGGACTTCAACCAGATCCGTATCTGGTGGAAGTCCAGCTCCGTGCTCTCTCGTCCATCAACACCCAACGGTTGGGTTTTCAGAACGCAGCACAGAGCAGGACCGCCGGACAGCTGGAGTCATGTGACCGAGGTTTCCCCGCTGTAACCACTGAATCAAGGATTCTCCTCCTCCTCCTCTCCTCATCCATGTTGTCTTTCTGGTCCTCTGAAAACCTCTGACCTGTTGACTCCAGGCCTGGCTCCGCTCATCATGACTTTGGTTTGTTGTTGTAGTTAAGTGAAATACGATCTGGTGATAACACAGAGTGTTTTCTTCTGAAAATTAACCGGATGTTTTCATTTTGTTTTGGTGAAACCTGACTTCCTGTCCCGCTCCATCTGCTCTGTTGAGATTGATGCGTCGTGCTCCGGCATCCGGTAGAAATAGAAGTCTTGTGTATCTGATCCGGAGGACTCCGACCTGCCGGATCAGAGACGCAGCCGGGAACACAACGGAGCAGATCCAGTGGAAGTTAACACATTGACTAGAATAGAAACCTATCAGATCTGGTGCTGTGACGGATCAGAGACAGACCAGACACGGATCTGGTGGAATTTGTCCGTTAAATGTTTTAACGTTATGAAAAAGAAAACAAAGATGGTCTAGTACGTTTGTCTGAATGTTTTGAATATCTGTGTAGCTGCTGACACAAGTGAACCTCCTGCAGATGTTCCCGTACCTTCTCTGTGACACTCTGCATGTTGATCTGCTCTCTCAGCTCCTGGCTCATCTGCCTGAAGCGCTCCGACCTTTGACCTTCCCCTCCGCTGCACACCGCGTTGCTATAGGCCTGCAGCACTGGCCGCTGCTTCTCCGGTACCAACATTATCTTCCCGAGCTCACTGGACCCGCCCTCCCCACAGGTGAGGACCTCCAACATGGCCCCAGTCAGGAGGACCCCCTGTGGAGACAAACGTGTTTATCTAACAATCCAGTCACAGTGATGTGTGTGTAATGTCAGAGCTGCAGTCTTTGCTTGTTGTTCTGTAGCATAACATATTTGAGATTGTTTAGATTCTCTTTAGGTGTTTATGTGATATCACTTAAAAAAATGATCAATCAATCAATCAATCTTTATTTGTATAGCGCCAAATCACACAAACATTATCTCAAGACTCTTTTACAAACAGAGCAGGTCTAGACCACTCTATGTCAAATTATGTACAGAGACCCAACACCAAGACAGGATAAGACTCAGTCTGACCCCACCTTAATCCACCATGAGCACCTCACAGTATTTAGCTAGTTACAGTGGAGAGGAAAAACTTCCTTTAACAGGCAGAAACCTCGAGCAGAACCAGACTCATGTTAGACAGACATCTGCCTTGAGCGATACTAACTAAACAAATCAAAAGTGCAGGTTTGTATGACTTTGCGGTAAAGTAATTGATTAATTTTAGTCGTCTTTGTTGAGCCCTTTTCAAACATCCTGATGTCTCGAGATAATGTCAGGACACTCGTGCCTCGTTTCCACGCACACACATGTACAAGTCCAATCTCTGTGATATCCGATGTGCAAGCGAAACTCCTCCACTGTGTAATATTTGGAAATCTGCCTTGAGTACTTGGAAGAATGTAACTTCTGAGGTGGATTCTGGAGAGAGTTTACAGCTTGTCTCATTTAGACCCCTGTTTAAAATGAAGGCAGGGTGAGTTCATGGACTGAAGTTATTAAACGCTCTGACTACCAACTGAAGTTTGAAGATACGAGTATAGAGAAAAGTCCAGTTTGGAGATGTAACAGCTTTTTATCCATATTATTGTTGTTGTTCTTTTTATTTCTGAAGTTTTAAAGGAATTAATGTAACAACAAACCAATCACAGCTCATTCTGCTCCCAGACTCTCCCTTCAGTACTGTGCAACAGGACGCTGTAAGGATCTGTCACTTATAGAGTCGGATCGTTAAGCAGAGATGTTATGAGAACAAATGAAGACTCAGTGGCCCTCACTTATCAAACGTGCGTACGACCGAAAACAGGGTGTGCGACCATTTCCACACAAAGGTCAGCATTTATCAATCTGGACGTGGGCGGAGGATACGCTCAAATCCCACGCCAGGTCTCAGTCCGTGTACGCAAGTCTTCATGTCAGTGTGGAGCGCCCTGCAGCAAAGTAAATCTGTCTGTGGAGGAGAATTAGCACGTATAGTACAGTGCATTTTCAGACAGACAGACAGAGGATCACAGATTAATATTTAGATCGTTAAATAAGATATGACACCTAAAATGTATTTGATGTTTCACTCTCAATCGATCCTGTAAAATGCTTTTGAAGTGACGTTGAGCAGCGCGAGCTGTCAGCTCGTTTGTCCCTATAACAAATGTGTGTTTTCTGTATCGATTTCCTTTAAAAATCTACAAAGCTTTCAGTATCAACACTCCCATGTGCACAGTTAACTCTCTATAGAAAATATTGTTGGTGATTTAAACAGAAAAAATCAAAAATGTAAATTCACAGAAGGAAACTGAATTCAACTTTAGTGTTTGAAATAGGATTTTTTTAGAAAGATGTGATTGATGACGGGACTTACTATGAAGACGATCATTTTACTGCTGATTATTTTATTGAATGGATGGCCTGTGTGTGTATGTATGTATGTGTGTGTGTGTGTGTGTGTGTGTGTGTGTGTGCCAGCTGACCATTTAAGAACAGAGAACATTCATTCACATGAGATCAAACATGTGGGCACTTCTGGAGTTGTTTTTAAAGGTGACATATCATGCAAAATTGACTTTTTAATGGTTCTCTACCTGAAATATGTTTCCCTGGCATGTCTACAAACCCCCCGAGAATGAAAATAATCCATTCTGCCCCTGTTCTGATTTCTCCACCTTTCTGTAAATGTGTGTGAAACCAGCCGTTTCAGACTTCCATGTTTTTGTTTCGTAACAACAATATCCGGTCTGTAACGGAGTCAGAGCTCGGAGCTTGTTCAGTCCATAGACTGTATAAAATAATACTGAATCCCCCCTCCGTTTTTCATTACCTGCACAAATGTGTGCTAACAAGGAGCTTAGGAGGGAGGCATGCTAGTTGTAGGCTGTCTTAATAAACACAAAGGTCGGTTTTACTCCCCACGTCTGCAGATTTGAAGATCTAGTGGATGATTTTTATTTATCATGGGTAAGTGCTAGCGCTAGTTAGCATAGCTACATAGCTACATGTTGTAGCTGTAGCTGTGTACCAAGACACACGTCGACATACTGACAAATAAAACAACAAGAAACACTAAATCTGTGACCAATCCTTCAGAAAAGGTCCTGCTGCCTTTCTGGCAGAGGTCGGTTTTACTCCCCACGTCTGCAGATTTGAAGATCTAGTGGATGATTTTTATTTATCATGGATAAGTGCTAGCGCTAGTTAGCATAGCCACATAGCTACATGTTCGTAGCTGTGTACCAAGACACACGTCTACATACTGATAAATAAAACAACAAGAAACACTAAATCTATGACCAATCCTTCAGAAAGGTCCTGCTACAGGCGCCTCTCCGTCAGGATCAGATTCAGAGGGTTGAAGTAACGCGATCTCTGAGCAGCCGTGTATATTCAGCCAACATGTAAACATTAGATCAACGTGCTGGAGAGCCGAGGCACATCCACTTCCGGAGGGGGCGTGGTCAGACAGAAAACAGAGTGTTCTGAGGAGGACTGAAGAAGAGGACTTTTCAGGCAGACCAGAATCTGATTTCAAAGTGTTTTTTGAGCATAAACTTTAAAGACATGTTTTGGGGACCTCTTAGACCAATATATATTGATGAAAAAAGCGTGATATGTCCCCTTTAATAATTAATGTAACACTCCAGTTTGCCTGGTGCGTAATTGCGCACAAGCCATTTCTTGCAGAGGCTCCATGTCACAAAATGACCACAGTCAGAGTTCATTGAAAACAGTTGGTAGGTTAACCAGTGTGCGGTCTACGATATTGAATATTTTCTATCATCTGCATCGGACATGGCGGAGGTTTGTCTGTGCCCCCTGCTCCCTGACACAGACCTGGTAACTGCTGCCGCTCCCCCCTTACAGTACACAGAGACAGTTCCAGGCTGGGGTCTACAGTGCAGCTTGTTTTGAGAGCGGCCACATGTTTGTTTTTTTATATGGATCTTAAGGTCTGCAGTTTTTCCCCCCTGAATATAAAGGATTCATTCATTTATTAAGGCCTCTAAAAGTTTCATATCACAGATAAATAAGTTTGTTTTTTATGGAAGGATTTATAAATCAAATGTTTAAACTTCAGCTGGAGTTCAGATTTCAAACCCACATTGCTGCAGTGACTTTCATCCAGATGTGGTTTTTCTGACTCCCGTAATGCTATGCTATAATAATAGAACATAGAGTACGGTCTACACCTGCTCTGTTTGGAAAGAGTCTGAGGAGAACGTTTGCTGTGATTTGGTGCTTCATAAATAAAGATTGATAGATTGACAGACAGATAGATAGATAGATAGATAGATAGATAAATAGATAGATAGATAGATAGATAGATAGATAGATAGATAGATAGATAGATAGATAGATAGATAGATAGATAGATAGATAGATAGATAGATAGATTGATTGATTGATTGATTGATTGATTGAACACATCTCAGTGAAGCAGCAGGTTTACCTCCACCTCCTTCAGGCCCTGCAGGTCGTTCCTCTGGTTTCCTGAGTCCTCCGTTAGGCCTAACGCTCTGTACATGAGTTTGAGCAGAGCCTGCCTGTGGGCTGCTTTGGCCGGGTCATGCAGGGCTTTATGTATTAGACCTCCATCCAGACCCTGAACGTCTCCCAGCAGCTGCTCCTAGAGGGTGGAGAGAAATTAGTCTTTTTTTAAGTTATATTTTTGGGTATTTTTTCCTTTATTTGATAGAACAGCTGAAGAGAGACAGAAAATGTGGGGAGCAGAAGGCGGGGGAAGACATACAGCAATTGGTCAAAGCTGTACTGTAAGTCGTACCTGCGACCGCTGCAACAAGGACTATAGCCTCTGTATATGGAGAACTTGTCTAAACCTCTATGCCAACAGTGCCCCATAAGAAATTAATCTTAAATATAAATGACTCAAGAGGAGCAAAAACATCACAGATATCTAGTTAACAAGAAGGTTGATTTGGATATGTTTGAAACCAAGATCATTATTTTTTCTTACTCCAGTACTTCACATTCTAACTCTCCCTTCCTTCTCTCTTGTTTCTCCCCTCCTTCATCATCCAAATGGGGGAGTAAGGGAGGCAGGCCTCCCCCTGTTTGGTATAAGGTGTTGAAGAAAAGGCTCCAAGGCAGACTGAAGGACTTAACATTAAGCTACATCGCAACCTTCAGTATAAGCAGACAATCATCTGCTCTTCATCAGACTCAACTGAGACCCCTACAGTTCACCAAGGACACAACGACAGGAATCAGGTGTATCCATGTGTGTCTTTGAGCATGTGTGTGTGTGTGTGTGTGTGTGTGTGTGTGTGTGTGTGTGTGTGTGTGTGTGTGTGTGTGGGTGTGTAAAGTCACCTGAAGATGATGAACTTTGTCTCCAGGTTTTTGTCTCGTGTCCTTCACCCCTGGATGTTGCCCCCCCACTCCATCCCTGAGAGATGTTCCAAAGATGAGACTGTATACCTATGGGAGCGCACACACACACACACACACACACACACACACACACACACACACACACACACACACACACACACAGGCATGCACGCACGCACACACACATGCAAACATACACATTTGAAACTTGCATGTGTAAAAGTTAAAGTTAAAAAACAAAACAGAAAAGGAGTCACACTCAAACTGTTTCTTAAAAAAAGGGAAATGAGCTCTAAAGATCTGAGGGGTCTACTACGAAGCCGGATTTGCGGTTATCGAGGTAACTTCAGGGTTAACTCTGGATTTTCAGGACTACGAAGGAGGTTCACTTCTTACCAGGGTAGATCACCACGGTTACTCATGCTGAACTCCTAACCTGCTCCGGAGCAGGTTATGCTCAGGATCAGAGATCAGTTTGCACTCCACTCCACCCACTGACCAATCAGCTCGCTCGATCATGGAGCTCTGTGAGCTGATCACGAGGGGAGGGGGGAGAACTGCAGTCAAGCCCACAGTGGAGAGAGACGGGCAGGACACTTTGTCTACCTGTATGATTTTATATATAAAATACTGATGAAAGTTATTGATTATCTTTCCTGACATCATATATAAACAGAGTCTGAAGTCAGATTATTCAGATGAAATTATTTTACAGCATGAAATATAAAATTGAGCGTGCTTATCACTTTGACTCATGTTCTGATTTGTATTAGTCCTTTAACCACAGCACTCAGTTTGATACTGTCAGGACTGAAGCTGAACTATTATGTCTAAAACTGTCACACATGACACAAGATGAAATCAGAGAGAGATCACTGTCAGGGAATAAACAGAGTTATTATAGTCAGATATATCTAATGATGAATAAACAGAGTTATTATAGTCAGATATATCTAATGATCAATAAACAGAGTTATTATAGTCAGATATATCTGATGAATACTAAGAGTTATTATAGTCAGATATATCTGCACTAATGTGAGAAATAAGACGTCAATTGCGCATTCAAACAATTTTTGTCCTCTCGCTCAGTTCTTCCTTCATGTTTCAAACTCAGCTGTGTTGAAGTTAATCTGGATTATGTGTTTAACTCCTTCATATTTTTCTAATGTGAGTGCAGTGTTTGAAAAATATGTGGATGTGCTGACGGCAGACTGTCCTTGTCTGTGATTGGTCATATGTTGCTGACTCCGCCCGTTCATGTGAGCGCGCTCAGGGTAATTCTGTAGTGACTCAACATGTTGATAACCAGCTTCGTTTGACAGTTTAGCGCGATCTCCTTTGTCAGGTTCAGTGAAGCTGGATCAGGAGAAGATATCTTGGATATGCTGAACTCGCTTCATAGTATAACCCTCTGCTAATGTTTCTACTGTAAACATGTTTGTTTCTGCTGTAAACGTTTGTTTCTGCTTTAAACATGTTTGTATCTGCTGCAAACATGTTTGTATCTGCTATACATGTTTGTGTCTGCTGTAAACATGTTTGTTCCTGCTGTAAAGATGTCTAATTCTGCTGTAAACATGTTTGTGTCTGCTGTAAAGATGTCTAATTCTGCTGTAAATGTGTTTGTTTTTGTTGTAAACATGTTTGTATCTGCTGCAAACATGTTTGTATCTGCTGTAAAAATGTTTGTTTCTGCTGTAAACATGTTTGTGTCTGCTGTAAACATGTTTGTGTCTGCTGTAAACATGTTTGTGTCTGCTGTAAAGATGTTTGCTGTTGTTGTAAACATGTTTGTTTTTGCTGTAAATGTGTTTGTTTTTGCTGTAAACATGTTTGTGTCTGCTGTAAACATGTTTGTGTCTGCTGTAAAGATGTTTGCTTTTGTTGTAAACATGTTTGTTTCTGCTGTAAACATGTTTGTGTCTGCTGTAAACATGTTTGTGTCTGCTGTAAACATGTTTGTGTCTGCTGTAAAGATGTTTGCTTTTGTTGTAAACATGTTTGTTTCTGCTGTAAACATGTTTGTTTTTGTTGTAAATGTGTTTGTTTTTGTTGTAAACATGTTTGTGTCTGCTGTAAACATGTTTGTTTTTGCTGTAAACATGTTTGTGTCTGCTGTAAACATGTTTGTTTATGCTGTAAACATGTTTTTTTTTGCTGTAAACACGTTTGTTTCTGCTGTAAACATGTTTGTTTTGCTGTAAATGTGTTTGTTTTTGCTGTAAACATGTTTGTGTCTGCTGTAAACATGTTTGTTTTTGCTGTAAACATGTTTGTGTCTGCTGTAAACATGTTTGTGTCTGCTGTAAACATGTTTGTGTCTGCTGTAAACATGTTTGTTTCTGCTGTAAACATGTCTAATTCTGCTGTAAACATGTTTGTGTCTGCTGTAAACATTATTGTTCCTGCTGTAAAGATGTTTGTTTTTGTTGTAAATGTGTTTGTTTTTGCTGTAAATGTGTTTGTTTTTGCTGTAAATGTGTTTGTTTTTGCTGTAAACATGTTTGTTTTTGCTGTAAATGTGTTTGTTTTTGCTGCAAACATGTTTGTGTCTGCTGTAAACATGTTTGTTTTTGCTGTAAACATGTTTGTGTCTGCTGTAAACATGTTTGTGTCTGCTGTAAAGATGTTTGCTTTTGTTGTAAACATGTTTGTTTTTGCAGTAAATGTGTTTGTTTTTGCTGTAAACATGTTTGTTTCTGCTGTAAACATGTTTGTGTCTGCTGTAAAGATGTTTGCTTTTGTTGTAAACATGTTTGTTTTTGCTGTAAACATGTTTGTGTCTGCTGTAAACATGTTTGTGTCTGCTGTAAAGATGTTTGCTGTTGTTGTAAACATGTTTGTTTTTGCTGTAAACATGTTTGTTTTTGCTGTAAACATGTTTGTGTCTGCTGTAAAGATGTTTGCTTTTGTTGTAAACATGTTTGTTTTTGCTGTAAACATGTTTGTGTCTGCTGTAAACATGTTTGTGTCTGCTGTAAAGATGTTTGCTGTTGTTGTAAACATGTTTGTTTTTGCTGTAAACATGTTTGTGTCTGCTGTAAAGATGTTTGCTTTTGTTGTAAACATGTTTGTTTTTGCTGTAAACATGTTTGTGTCTGCTGTAAACATGTTTGTGTCTGCTGTAAAGATGTTTGCTGTTGTTGTAAACATGTTTGTTTTTGCTGTAAATGTGTTTGTTTTTGCTGTAAACATGTTTGTGTCTGCTGTAAACGTGTCTGTAAACAAGTGAGGAAGAAGACGACAAATAAAGCAAAGAGGTGAAATAAGGTGATGTTTGTGAGTGAAGTCAGAGGCTCACCTCTCTGAGGCTGACAGGAGTGTCGAGCAGGAAGCTGCTGATGGAGTCTGACAGGGAGAGATTCTTCAGCAGAAACTGGCGGAAAGCTGTTTGGTTCCTGAACACACTGGCCAGTGTGAATCCTGCTCACAACACACACCAGAAAATTCACACTCAGTGGCTGTTGGTAAACCTGTACACTGACTCCATTAACACAGTACAGCTCTAAACAGAAATGTGTCTGAAATTATAGAGACTGTTCATTTACAGGACTGACAGAGTCGAAATGTACAGACATCAGACTTTCACTCCAGAAGATCTCTGAATGGATGCAGTAACAAGGCTCAGTTTTCAGGGCACATTTAATCAGAGATGACACAGGTTCATGAAAAGAAACATTCATTGATAGAAATAATGGAGCAATGTGTTTTTACACAAACTGACGATCAATGAATCAACTCGTTTCAGGTTCAAATGTGCAGATTTTACACTTCAAAGATTGAATTTGATAAAGAACAAGTTTTAAACTGTGTGTATCAGAGATTTTAAATATCTCAGTCATCATAAGGCTTAAGGTTTACGTTTCCCGACCATCTCTGAGAGGGAAAAGTGGAGCAACATCCTGTCCTGTGACGGAGAGAACATATTTATCTATCTATCTATCTATCTATCTATCTATCTATCTATCTATCTATCTATCTATCTATCTATCTATCTATCTATCTATCTATCTATCTATCTATCTATCTATCTATCTATTTATTGGAGTTTGGAGACGACGACCAGAGGTGGGTAGTAACGTGTTTCATTTACTCCGTTACATGTACTTGAGTTGTTTTTTCCAATAATTGTACTTCTGAGAGTATTAGTTTTGCAGAGCACTTTTTACTCCTACTCAAGTACTTTTGTGTTTTCCTATCACTGCTATGCAGATGATACACAGCTCTTCCTGTCTTTTCCACATGACGACACAACTGTCTCAGCTCGGACCTCATCCTACCTTGCTGACATTTCTAAATGGATGAGGGAACGTCACCTACAGCTCAACCTGTCCAAGACTGAGCTTATTATCATTCCAGTCCCACTATGGACCCACAGACACATTGTATTGCAACACATTCACAACAACTACAACAACTTAATGCTGGCAAAAGCCAAATTTTATTTTGCAGTGAGCCACAGCTGTTGATGCTTGGGCTTATTGTCTTTGTTTTTTGTTCTATTTATTTTTCTTGAAAGGTTTACAGAACCAAGAGATGATTCTGTTCCTCTTGGTTTCCTCTGTATGGACCTTCTCTCTGGTTCCTGCCTGCTGCTCCTGTGCATGCAGCTCCAGCTGGGTCAGCTCTCTGCCTGGTTCTGTCGTTTCCCTCTTGATGGGGATGTTGAGGCTGTATGGGGTCTCGTCTCCTGGCTTTGTGTCAGGCGCAAAACTCACAGATGGCTTGAGATAGTTCATGATCTCTGAAGATATGAGACTGCAGGCTGACAAAGCAGCCTGAGCGTCCTCCATGAGGTCTTCTCTCTTCAGGCGGGTGTTCGGCAAAACATCTCTCAGTCTGGCTTTGATTGGCCGATGCAGTTTCCGGCTAATTTTGACCTCTTCTTTCGGGTCTTTGAGGCGGTTGAGGTGTTTAAGAAAGATCCGGTTCTTCCCGTACTTCTTAGCCTCCTTTTGGA
>NC_048280.1:37786774-37966774 GCF_009762535.1 Notolabrus celidotus | reverse complement strand
TTTTTATTCATTCATTTATTTCTTCATTTTATTTATTTATCCTTAAAGGCACTATGAGGAGTTTTTAACTGGCTGAGAAACAGACTGAAACTGATACTGATGCCTCTTTATGACCCTTAAAAGCAAACAAGACCATCTACAACAACACTGATACCTTCTCTGTTGTCATTTTAATGTCTAAAACTGCTCTGAGGGGGTAGGTGTCAGAACAGATGATTGACATCTCGCTTTAGAAACACCCTTTTTGGCTGTTTTCATTGCAAATAATCACGTTGTAAGATAAGTCTAAATGTTAAAAGACAACAGGATGAGGTTATTGTCTGAAGACAATTATTTTGCATGTACAGGACAAGAGATAAGAGGTATCACTTTGTCCACGAGGGGGCGCCAGAATCGATACAAGCTAAAAGTTCCTCATAGCAGCTTTAAAAAACCTCTATAATGATGATTTATTGCTCTATTGTCTCGCCACTTCATCTTGTTTAATTTACGTGTATTCTTTTTAACCTCACGTTGTATTTTGTTTTGTTTAAATTCCTCCTCCCTGTCTGTTAAAGTTTTTTTTATTCCAACCATGCTTTGTTTGTCAAAGCACTTTGTAAACATTTGTTTTTAAAGCTGCTATATAAATAAGTTATTGTCATTATTATTATTATTATTATTATTATTATTATTATTATTATTATTATTATTATTACTTTACTAAAGCATACAGAAACATATCTGATGATGACATCAGTTTGAATATGAAGCATTAAGGGTCTGTTTATGTTGTTACTGTTTGAAGCAGTACTACACTTCACTTTCTCAGACTCTCTAACACTTCCAAAGACTCTGTGACCTTTGACCTGAAAAACCTCTCTGCCTCACTCTGCTGGAATTGAAAAACCTGCAGAGGACAGGATGGACAGAGACCGTCACACTCCTTGAGGTGTTCCTTTCATCAAGAAGTCCCAGAGGCCTGAAAGAGAACGTTAACCCATTCACTGCAGCATGGTTGTATCTCACACCTTGGCTGTAGTTCAAGTTGTAGTCCGGAGGTAACGGGGACGAACTCAGGCTCTCCAGGTGCTGCTGCAGTGTCTCCAGCTCTTGACCCAGACCAGGCCGGTCCGACGTGAAGAGACGATTCTGTTCGACCACCTCTCTGATCCGCTCCAGCAGCTGGGTCACGCTGACAGAGGGAGGAGTTTAGAAAAAGTTTAGAGCGCACTAAGGAAGAATACATGATACTCTGATTACTGACGACTACAGACGAGGGCAAACATAGAAGAAGAAAGTGGGGAGGAGGAGGAGTAAGAAAAGAGTGAGAGAAGAAATGAAAACATGTTTTATTTCTAATGGGACAAAGGCTGAAAGGTTGAAGGACTGCTGTGCTGGACCTGGTTCTGATCATCAATAACTCAACCAACACATCTTGTGAATGACATCTATGTTTATAAATGTTTAAGGCCATCTTTCATTTCCACACACGTCTATCTGGAATTCAAACAAAGACTGAACATGTGGCGTGTAACATTTTAATTTGTCGTATTTACTAAGGGACATTTTCTATCAAAGTCCAGGCTTACAGGACAACATGTGTAGGAAATATCTTTGGATATTTCCTACACATGCCTCTGAGAGAGGCTGAAGATGTAAATGATGCTACACTGAATTTGACAAAGTTTAATACTGCCTTAAAAACTGCCTGGATCAGCTGCACATGCTCTGTGACCATCGAAACTCATCTATGCTCTGGGATCACTGAGACTGTTTCATAACTTCACACACAAGGACAGACAGATGTACACTGCGTGCACAATTATTAGGCACGTGGGTATTTTTGTGAATATCTTAAAAACTATATCAACAGTGGTTTTCAAATTTGTCAAGAAGTCAGATAGTGAATATATTTCTTCAACTGTGTGGTTAAAATGATGCTTTTCAAATTACGTCGGCTGTATTTTTAAATAAATGCAGAATCTGCAGAAATGAGTGTGACAAATTATTATGCAAGTTGGTGATAAGAACATATAACTTGTGAAAATTAAAAACTAGGCACCATTTTAAACGTTCTATTGATTGAAAATTATAATATTTACTACAACTGTATTCAAACTTCAACAAAAACAACAGTTTTCTTTACATTTGTGTACAAAATAAAACTGTTAATGTCTTTAAAACATTTCAAATCTAAAGTGTTTCTCAAATGTTCAATATAACCTCCTTTTCTTTCAGTGAGGGTCAGAGGTCACTGTAAACTGATTCAGTGAGGTTTCTGATGACTAGTCTGCTGACTCTGAGCTGTACCTTGGATGTCTTTCCAAAGAGGCTCTTTGAGCTGTATTTCTGCCATTACTGTAAATTATCTTCTTCATTATTGACCCCAAGTTCTCAGTCGGGTTGAGATCGGGTAAGCAGGTAGGCCAGTTCATGAGTGGAACTGTTATCATAGTTTTTATAAAATATTCACAAAAATGCAACATACCTAATAATTGTGCACGCAGTGTACAGTGGATAGCTAAAGTCTCCACACCCCTGTTAAAATGCCAGGTTGTGTGATGTAAAAAAGTGAGACAAAGATAAATCATCCCACCTTTAATGTGACCTACAACATGAACAATTCAATTGAATTGTTTCTTTTTATCTTTTAGAGATAAATTTAGAATAAGAAAATAAAACACTCAAATAGTGTGGTTGCATAAGTGTACACACCCTTTAACTAATAATTGTTTGAAGCACCTTTTGATTTTATTACAGCACTCAGTTTTTTTTGTAGGAGTCTGTTAGCATGGCACATCTTGACGTGGTGATATTTGTCCATTCTTCTTTACAAAAAAGCTCCAAATCCATCAGATAGTGAGGGCATCTCCTGTGCACAGCCCTCTTCAGACCACCCCACAGATATTCAACTGGATTCAGGTCTGGACTCTGGCTGGGCCATTCCAAAACTTTAATTTTCTTCTGGTGAAGCCATGCTTTTGTTGATTTGGATGTATGCTTTGGTTTGTTGTCGTGTTGAAAGGTGAAATTCCTCTTCATCTTCATCTTTCTAACGGAGGTCTGGAGGTTTTGTGTTAAACTGACTGGTGTTTGTAACTGTTCATACTTTCCTCCACCTTGACTAAGGCCCTGGTTCCATCTGAAGAAGAACAGCCCCAGAGCATGATGCTGCCCCCACCATGCTTCTCTGTGGGTCTGGTGTTCTTTATGTGATGTGCAGTGTTGTTTTTATGACAAACATACCTTTTGGAATTATGGCCAAAAAGTTCAACCTTGGTTTCATCAGACCATAAAACATTTGATGCTTTTGGGAGACTTCATGTGTGTTTTTGAAACATGTTGCCGGGCTTGGATGTTTTTCTTCATAAGAAAAGTCTTCCGTCTTGCTACCCTACCCATAGCTGAAACATATGAAGAATAGGAGAGATGTTGTCACATGTAGTACACAGCCAGTACTAGTCAGAAATCCCTGCAGCTCTTTTAATGTTGCTGTAGACCTCTTGGAAGCCTCCCTGACCAGTTTTCTTCTGGTCTTTTCATCAGTTTTGGAGGGATGTCCAGTTCTTGGTGATGTCACTGTTGTTCCATATTTTCTCCACTTGATGATGACGATCTTCACTGTGGTCCATGGTATATCTAATGCCTTGGAACATGTTTGTACCCTTCTCCTGACTGATACCTTTCAACAATGAGATCCCTCTGCTGCTTTGGAAGCTCTCTGTGGACCATGGCTTTTGCTGTAAGATGAACTGAGGACATGTGAGGAAAATCCTCCTAGAACAGCTGATCTTTATTGGGATTAATCAAAGTCACTTTAAATTATGACAGGTGGATACTGACTACTGTTTGTCATGAGTTTGAAAAACTATTATATTATAAGAGGGTGTGTACACTTATGCAACCACATTATTTTATTTTCTTATTTTTTATTCTTCCCCCTAAAAGATCATATTTGTTTTCAGTTGAATTGTTCATGTTATAGGTCACATTAAAGGTGGAAAAAGTTCTGAGATGATTTATCTTGGTCTCATTTTTTTACATCACAAAACCTGGCATTTTAACATGGCTGTGTAGATTTTCACTGTCCACTGTATGATGCGAAAATAGTGCTGGGCGATATTGAAAATGATGTCATCATGATCAAATATTTCATATCAGTTGATATCAATAATTATCAGGATAAATATCAAATCATGATTTCATTTAAATGTAAAGTCAGATTTTCTGTCCTGAGTGAAAGTTGAAGAAAGCAGACAGTTTGTTAGTTTGTATCTGGATTTAGTTTCTGATGAACTTCTTGAATCCATCATTTCTGACGGTGCTAACAGGAAGCAGGTCTTTAATGGAAGATGAGACTTTTGTGAAGTTTTAGTTTGTAGATCCTTTTTTTTCTCAGATTGAGGTTATTTCAATAAGTTCATTCAAATTTAAAACAAAGATATATCAAATTGTATTCTGTGTATCAGTTTATAGATAATTGTTTTGAGTTGTGCTCTCCCCTTTAAGATTACTAAAGGTTACAGGCAGAGCGATGTTGTTTCCCACAGTGCAGTGAATGCATCACAGTTATTCAGTATTCAGTTGTCCTAATTTGTCAAATTTATATTGAGAAAAATTATATCACGATAATTATCGTTATTGAATTATCCCCCAGCCCTACTGTTAAATATAGATATCATTAATAACAGTAAATTCATAAAAACTCCTGAAGACTGTTCAACCAAAGACACGAGCTGCTGCTCTTCAATGAACCCTCTGTTTCTCCATGTGAACCTGTCAGTGTGAGGTGTAGAGGAGACCCTCTGATCCAGGTCTAACACAGACTCACTGTAGGTTTCACAGTGTGAAGCCAAACTTCATCATGTGTGCTGTTCACCATCCAACATCCTGGAGTAAACACAGACGGTAAATATCACACCAACGTTATGGATCAACTCTACTCACGTGGAGTTCTTGTACTGCAGGAAACCGAACTCATCCCTCTGTCCGTCCGGGCACAGAGACTGCATGATGGGAATGATGCCAGCCGAGGTGAGGGGGGCGGCGCTGTAAAACGCTGGATGTGAGGGAGGGAAAAACAGGGGAGGAAGGGCACAACGAGAAAAGACAAAACCACAGAGTAGGGATGGGGACAGGGATGGGGGAAGAGGGAATAAAGAAGATTAAGATGAAGTACAAAGAGGAGGAGCAACAATGAGACGGACAGAGGGAGAGATTCTGTTTCTGTTAGAGAGGAGGGGAAGACAAAGAGCAGCTCACAGGCAGAGAGGGTAACACATGTCAACGCTGAATACAGACCTGTCATCACTTCAGAGGATACAAACATGGACCAGATGTTTCTTATCTGTAAAATGCTGTCATGGGTTGCCCTTGTTTTGTGTTTTCTTTCTGAGTTTTATCTGTTGCCGTTCTTGTGTGTTCAGTGTTTCGTCTTGTTGCTTCCTGTGTGTTCCTGTGGTCTTGAGTTGGTTTTCAGTGTTTTATTTTGTGGAATAGTTTTGTGTGTTAAGTTTTGTGTCACTGCCTGTGTTTCCTGCCTAAGTGATTGTCTTCACCTGTGCCTTGTTGTCCTCACCTGTGTGTCCTTACTCATTACCCAGTGTGTGTATGTAGTCTCTGTGTTTCCTCCCCTCTGTGCCTGTTCATCGTTCTTCTGTGCTTGTGTCGTGTGTTTGTCTGTGGTCTTCAGTGTTGTTCCCGTGTTCTAGTGTTTCCCATGTTCCTCAAGTTTTTGTTGTTTGAAGAAGTTTTTGTTTTATCTCAGTCTAAGTTTATTAAATCCTTTTTTTAATTTGAATCCACATCTGGGTCCTCCCCCTCCTTTCTTCAAATGTGACAAATATAAAGTGTAAATAATTTCAACCATTAAAATCTGTTCTTATCAACATTTGTTGGAGTAGGGTTTGTGAATTTAAAATGCTTGTATAAAGTATGTCCCAGGTTTTGGGCAGCTATGGCAACCCTATCCAGTCCCTCCAGGAAGTTGCGATTTCTTGATCGTAACTATCAACGCAAATTCAACCAATCAGCGTGATTTTTGTGCGGCCTTGCAATTTTATACAATCACCGCAAATTTGACCAATTACCTTAACCTCAGCCCCTGTACGTCATCGGTTTTGTCATCAATTTCACTTCCTTAAACGTAAGTCCTCACTTGATCGGCACTTTTTGACAGCAAAACACGCACAGAGAACGGGTGAAGAGAGAGGACAGCAGGCAGGACAAGTGACCATGACAACGTTATTATTTATAGATTGAGGGGCTCAGTGTTAGCTTGGTCTCTACCTGCAGCAGGTGTGCTTTATGAACCAGCTCTCCCTCCTCCATGCATCTATCTCATCTTCATTGATGATTTTACCCCCCGTGTGTGTTAGTGACACAGACACATCCACGGGGCGTCTGTTTACAATTTAAGGTACTACGATTTGAGGTTTGACATTGTTGCCGCCATTACCGTAAAAAGCTTTGCGTCCACAGCTTGATTTATTCTAGTTTGGTGAAACATCAGACACATTTAGTAAGTTTTGATCAACTCCTTGTCATCAAAGGTGCAGATTAATTTCAGAGTGCCGTGAACTGCCTGTCAAGTGCCCGTCACTACGAGGTGAATTCAGGGACCGTCGTAAATGTGAAATACAGTCCTTTCATGGCATTTTTCTGTGAATCAAGAGAATCAAAATACAGTCACAGTGGTCACATCAAGAATGTTTTCTAAAAACAACTGTAATTTAGCATATTTACTTGCCCCTGAGATGTTATTGGGGGAAAAAAGCAAAAAAAAAAATCGCAACTTTCACCGCAATTTTTTCAAAAAGCTGTCGCAAAATCAGGCTTTTTGGGCCGCAACAATCACAAAAAAATCCCGCGAAATCCTGGAGGGACTGCCTATCAAATGATTCTGTTTATCATTTTGTATTAATTATTATTATTAACGGTAACACCTCTGGCAAACATTAATGTATTTTGTATAACAAGGATGGGTGGTCCTCTTTTCAGGACAGATGTGATATTCATTGTTATTTCTTTTATTGGAAGTTGTCAGGGCCAACTTACCCATACATGTTAAAGTAAATCAATAATCCGTATCTTTTTGGGTTGAAAGTTCATCTTTATTTTGGGATTTCATTGTATAAGTTAAGTTAATTTCCTCCCAAATGGTTTAAGGAGATCTATAAACTATTTTCAAAATTCCTCTGGAAAGAGAAAAAACCCAGAATTAGCTTTACTAAGTTATCTGTATCTAGGAAAAAAGGTGGGTTAGGGAACTCAGATATATACCTCTATTATCTGGCTTATAATGCTGCATATCCACTATCCTGGGCCTATAACACAAATCATGCAGATACACGTAGCTGGAGATGGCTGGAGCAAAAGATTGTATTGAAAAAGGCTAAGCATGTTTCTCTTGCCTCCTTATGGTACTATTCGAAACATGACAATGAAATTAAAAATCCCTTAATTCTCTTCTCAATAGAAGTCATTAAACTATTACACAAACATCTCAGAATTAGTGGTCTGTCCTTGCCCTCTTGTCCTTTATGGAAAAACCCCTTATTTACAGCCGGTAATAAACCTCTCTCTAATGAAACATGGCAAAGCCAAAATATTTTTAAACTAGGTCAGTTATTAAAAGATAGAAATATAATACTTTCATTAATTTCAGATAGATAATGGTTTAAATAATTCAGACCTTTTTTTCAGTACTTGCTGCTTAAATCTATTTTACGTAAATACAAATTTAAAAACATTACCCTAGGTAATAATAAAACAACTGATAATCAATGAAGAGATGCAGCCACTGGCAAAGGAACTGTTTCTAAACTATATAAATTAATGAGCCACATTCGTTTTGACTGTCATGCACCTGTGTTATCTCAATGGGAGAAAGATCTGGGCGTTCCCCTCAAAGCAGAGCAATGGGAAGCAATTCTGAGACGTTCAAACTATGTGTCAAAATGTGTTGGATACAAGTTAATCCAAATGAAGATTCTGTGGAGGTCATATATCACCCCACAGAAACTGAAGAAAATGAATTGTCATGTTTCAGATCTGTGCTGGCATGGCTGTGGGATGACGGGAACACTAATGCATCAACTATGGCATTGCCCAGAGATCCAAAGGTTCTGGATTAGATGTTAAAGATTTTTTGTGCAAAATATTTGATATCAATATATCATTATGTCCTACAGTGGCCCTACTGGGAAACAAGATAGATGGAGTAACATCCAGAGAATTACAACACTTGATCACGTTAGCATTTCTATCTGTAAAACGGACAATTTGAATGATTTGGAAGGTAAGAAGGGCAAAATGTTTTGATATAGACAGCTGGCTTAAAGATTATTTGGAACTGATCTCTATGGAGCAAGCAGCATCAGCACTTGTAGATCCAGGCAGTGGCCACAGAGGCTCTTTGAATTTTATTTTATCAGTGATGGATAAAAGACCTTGATGGCTCCTATTGATACTTGACTTGAGTTTTAAACCCCATGAATTTTTGAATGAACATGAATGTATACATTTTATTTATTTTTTCAATTTTCTATCTTTTTATCTATACACTGAACAATATTTACGCTCCACCCCTTGCTCCCATGTCTTGTCCTGTTGTAGGTTATCATGTTTATTTGTTTGTATATTTGTTCGTTTGTTTAGACCTTGTCCAGTCAGAGTTGTGTTGCTGTATTATAATTTTGTGTAATAAAAAAAATAAATAGATAAAATAAAAATAATAAAAATAAATTTAAAAAAAGTAATTTGATTTAATTCATGTGGATTTTCCGTACACTTAAAAGCAGTATGATATTGCTGTTTCAGCAGTTAGTTAGGTTACTGTACTGTTACTGTTACCATGCATTTGTTACCTCCAGGTTAGATTACTGTAACTCCCTCTTATCAGGCTGCCCCAATAAGTCTCTAAAGATTCTTCAGCTAGTTCGAAACGCCGCAGCTCGAGTATTGACTAAAACTAGGAAGAGAGAGCACATCTCTCCAGTGTTAGCTTCTCTACACTGACTCCCAATACAATGTAGAATAGAATTTAAAATCCTTCTTTTAACCTACAAAGCCCTTAAAAATCAGACACCCTCGTATCTTAAAGAGCTCATAGTGCCCTATTACCCCTCTAGAACTCTACGCTCCCAACATGCAGGCTTGCTAGTTGTACCTAAAATCTCTAAAAGTAGTATGGGAGGTAGAACCTTCAGTTATCAGGCCCCTCTCCTTTGGAATCATCTACCAGTCAGGGTCCAGGAGGCAGACACCCTCTCCACTTTTAAGAGTAGACTTAAAACTTTCCTTTTTGATAAAGCTTATAGTTAGAGCTGGATCAGGCTTGGACCAGCTTTTGTCATGCTGCTATAGGCCTAGACTGCCGGGGGAACTGGCACACTGACACACTGGGATCCTAGCTCACCCTCTTCCCCCCAACCCCTTCATCACTTACTTTAACTCTGCCTGTCCCATTAAAGTTACTAACCATAGACCTTTCTGGAGTCCCTGAGCTCCATTGTCTCGTAGGTTCCTCTGAGCTGCCGTAGACGTCCTCCTGCTGTGGACGATCTGGACTCCAGCTGATACGAACGTGCTGGACTCCAGCGGCAACAGCTTCTACGACTCGTCTCATCACTATCACCTCTCTCTCTTACTCCCCTCTATCTGTCTTTCCAGACCCAACTCAGTCGAGGCATGATGGCTATCTAACATGAGTCTGGTTCTGCCTGAGGTTTCTGCCTGTTAAAGGAAGTTTTTCCTCACCACTGTAACTAGCGAAATACTGCGATGTGCAATGCTCATGGTGGATTAAGGTGGGGTCAGACTGAGTCTTACCCTGTCTTGGTGTTGGGTCTCTGTTCATAATTTGACATAGAGTGGTCTAGACCTGCTCTGTTTGTAAAAGCGTCTTGAGATAACGTTTGTTGTGATTTGGCGCTATACAAATAAAGATTGATTGATTGATTGATTGATTGATTGATTGATTGATTGTATAAATAATGGACGTAGTATCCGTGACATCACCCATCTGTTTCTGAAGAGCTGTTTTGAGGCCAGTTGGCGGTGGCAGCCATATTGCTGCTGTCGAGCGATTGTTGCGTAAAGAGGCGGGCTTTAAGCCTCCTAGCCAACAGCTACAGAGTTCCCACCTGTCAATCAAGTCAGCTGTGCCTCTCATTGGAAGACTCGTAATCTCAATATCTTTGAAATTGCCGCGTTATGAAAAAATTCACCCCCTGTACAGTGTGTGCCGATCAAGAAGTGAGCTATCCAGACTACACTGGTCTTTTGAACCAGGCTGTAAACATGTTTATTTCTGCTGTAAAGATCGTCTTCTTTGAATTGGTGTGGATGTGGTTTCTGGTACTTCCGGAGCCAGCCTCAAGTGGATCCTTGATGAACTGCAGTTTATAACACTTCTATATTGGACTCATAGTTTTAGACTGGAGGTTGCCGCTTGGGTGAGACTGAGGCAGACAGTTGAGGATCAATCAAGGACCGAGACACATGGTTTCTTTACATAGTATAGTTCATTGTTTAGGAAAACTTGACTTTGAATCATCCAGTAAGATTGTTTAACAAAACTGGGGATTAAAGGAATTTGTTTATCAGTTTTACTTCAGAGTCCTGTGGGAGTTTTTTCCTCTTCAAGTGAACATAGACGAGTAAATCCAAGGCCTTCTGATCTTCAACCCACCACAGAAGTGTTCACTGGAGGACTACCATCCTATGACTGAACTTAATGAACTCTTGGTTGAGCATTACCTTCTGGATGTTTGACAGATCTACTTAAAGAGGAGACATTCACCTCGCTTTATATTCTTTCAGAGATGTATTCAGCATGGTGAACACCTTAACCCCCGAGGAACAAAAACATGTCCTAAACAAGTCTGTCAGGGCACACAACTATTTCTGCTTCAAAGAGATGTAATAAACTTGTTTTTTTTTGGGACACAACCAGGTCAGTGAAAGAGAAAGTTCAAGAGAATGTGATCCTCTAAATCTGTGTTTTTATCAACCTCAGAGAGTTGGGCAGGAAATGCTGAGCAGACGGTGTGAAAACAAAGAGTGTGGTTTCAGAGCTTGATGAACTCTCAGGAGAAATTAAAATCTCCTGTCTGCACGAGTCTGAATGGATGCAGTACGTCTTGTTGACTTTATAGACCGCAGTAGTTTGTTCAAAATGTGTACCAGATATTTTTAGAAGCCTTATTTATGTCTCCTGAATATAAACCCTTTATAACAAGTTATCAAACGTTCAGCAGTCAAATTAAAGTTAAAGCTCATACATTTGATCCCAGAATGAGATCTAAAGCTGAGCTGTCAGTGTCAGGAGGTGTTTTCCTTGTTTGTGTATTTTGTCATGGATTACCTGTTTAATTTCTAAATGTTCCTTGTGTTTCATTCTTGTTTCCTCTCTGTAGTGGTATAAGTCAGTCCCTCCAGGATTTGTTGCGGCCCAAAAAGCCTGATTTTGTGACAGCTTTTTAAAAAAAAAATTGCAGTGAAAGTTGCGATTTTTTCAAAGCTTTTTTCCCCAATAAGATCTCAGGGGCAAGTAAATATGCTAAATTATTGGTAGTTGTTTTTAGAAAACATTCTTGATGTGACCAGTGTGACTGTATTTTGATTCTCTTGAGTCACAGAAAAATGCCATGAAAGGACTGTATTGCACATTTACGACCGTCCCTGAATGTACCTGCAGTGACAGGCGCACTGGACAGACACTCAGTTCACGGCACTCATAGCATCTGTATCTCTCAACAAGGAGTTGATCAAAAATGGAGCGCCGCCTGCAAGCTAGTTCAGGCAGACAACTCGAGCCGCGCTCATCATACTGACACGTCACCACCTCTCATCAGCTGATCTCAACATCCTCATTCGGCGGTCTATTTAAACGTCAAGCCTCCCTGTCTCTGCCTCTGCTTGCAGTGCTCTGCTGTTCTGCTCAGTGCTGCGTGAAGTTGTCCCCACCTCCTCCCCGGCTTCCACCTGTGGGCTCCGAGGGGGGTTAGTCCTATCTCATTGCTCCTAATGTCTGCTTAAATAATCTACGAGGAGTAATGAAGTCGGAGCCCACACGCCAAACACAATACTGTATGCTGCAATAAACTTATTAAGTAAACGTGAGTTGTCTGACTGAACTTACTAAATGTGTCTGATGTTTCACCAAACTGGATTAAATCAAGCTGGAGATGCAGAGCTTTTTATGGTAATGGCGGCAAAAACGTCAAACATCAAATATTAAACAGACGTCCCCCGGTTGTGTCTTTGTCACTAACGCACACCGGGGGTAAAAATCATCAATGAAGATGAGACAGATGCATGGAGGTGAGGAGAGCTGGTTCATAAAGCACACCTGCTGCAGGTAGAGACCAAGCTAACACTGAGCCCCTCAGATAATAACTCAACAGGAAGTCATCACTTTTATCTTTAAAGATTAGACACAGCGGGGGAAACATGGATTCTGAATGTCCGACGGTCTGTTACTAGAGTTTTCATCTCGTCATCGTCTCGTTAACAAAATCAAAACATACGATCAATAGCTTATTAATACTAAAAGGGTATTTGAGAATCTATAAATAATAATGTTGTCATCTTTTAACCTACAAAGCCCTTAAAAATCAGGCACCCTCGTATCTTAAAGAGCTCATAGTGCCCTATTACCCCTCTAGAACTCTACGCTCCCAACATGCAGGCTTGCTAGTTGTACCTAAAATCTCTAAAAGTAGTATGGGAGGTAGAACCTTCAGTTATCAGGCCCCTCTCCTTTGGAATCATCTACCAGTCAGGGTCCGGGAGGCAGACACCCTCTCCACTTTTAAGAGTAGACTTAAAACTTTCCTTTTTGATAAAGCTTATGGTTAAGCTGGATCAGGCTTGGACCAGCTTTTGTCATGCTGCTATAGGCCTAGACTGCCGGGGGAACTGGCACACTGACACTGGGATCTTAGCTCACCTTCTTCCCCCCAACCCCCTCATCACTTACTTTAACTCTGCCTGTCCCATTAAAGTTACTAACCATAGACCTTTCTGGAGTCCCTGAGCTCCCTTGTCTCGTAGATTCCTCTGAGCTGCCGTTGACGTCCTCCTGCTGTGGACGATCTGGACTCCAGCTGATACGGACGTGCTGGACTCCAGCGGCAACAGCTTCTACGACTCGTCTCATCACTATCACCTCTCTCTCTTACTCCCCTCTATCTGTCTTTCCAGACCCAACTCAGTCGAGGCATGATGGCTGTCTAACATGAGTCTGGTTCTGCCTGAGGTTTCTGCCTGTTAAAAGGAAGTTTTTCCTCACCACTGTAACTAGCTAAATACTGCGATGTGCAATGCTCATGATGGATTAAGGTGGGGTCAGACTGAGTCTTACCCTGTCTTGGTGTTGGGTCTCTGTTCATAATTTGACATAGTGTGGTCTAGACCTCCTATGTTTGTAAAAGCGTCTTGAGATAACGTTTGTTGTGATTTGGCGCTATACAAATAAAGATTGATTGATTGATCATTGTCACTTGTCCTGCCTGCTGTCCCCTCTTATCACCCGTTCTCTGTGTGTGTTTTGCTGTTGAAAAGTGCCGATCAAGTGAGGACTTACATTTATGTTCCACCATGATATTGCACGCCGTAAAAAATAGTTTACTCCCGCTTTCATGTAAAACATCTGGAACGAACTTTGGCAGAAATATGAATTGGTAAATGTGCTTTTTACGCATCGGAGAGGTCTTCATCTTGTCAACCGCTAACAAGGAAGTGAAATTGATGATGAAACTGATGACCTACAGGGGCTGAGGTTAAGGTGATTGGTCAAATTTGCAGGAAAGTTGCGGTGATTGTATAAAATTGCAAGGCCGCACAGAAATCGAGCTGATTGGTTGCATTTGCATTGATAGTTGCGATCGCGATATTGCAACTTCCTGGAGGGACTGATGAGTTGACCTCATGTCTTGTTTTTTATGTGTTTCATGTCTCATGTTGTCTTCCCTGTGTGTGAGGAGTTTCCTGTTTTATTTTGTGGTTGCTGCTCCTCTGTCTGGTCTTGTCTCACTTCCTGTCTTTGTCTGTTTTCCCTCCTTTGTGAGTGTTTTCTAATTCTCTGGAAATACGCGTAGTAGTGTGAGATTCAGAAATGGAGAAAATGACTGCGACTGACGCTAATGTTTTCTTCTTCTTTTGCTATTCACTAATTATTACCATTTTATTACCCGGCTTTCTTACTGATCTTCCAAATGTGTAAGATGCTTGATTCTGATTGGTCTAAACCCCTTGACAAGATGAGGGGAAACCGTTAGCTTCCGTTAGCATGCTAAATCAGCAGGCTACAGATGTTTCCATGTTGGATCCTGTCCATCAATATGATGAAGGAGCGGAGCAGGTGAGAGAAACTTTAGGTTAGTGATCTCTCCAAAGAAAGTTAAACCATGAGTGGTGGTGATGATAGCAGCAGGGTTCAAAGTTGTGACATTAGTTTCTTTTTAAAGGTGTGTGAACCACAGAGCTCAGAGAAGAAGGAGAGCTGAATGAGGACAGTTTCATGTTCAATCCACCACAACAGGCAGAGAAGAATCCATCACCATGGAACGATCACTGACAAGGAATCACTGGGACTATTATTAAAAACTGTAAACAGAAATCATTTAAATCAATAAATAATCTTTAATCCATGTTTTTAACAACATGTTCGTGTTTTATCTAGCCGGGTAATAAGCAGGATAATAAATGGTTAGCAGGTTGTTATGGGAAATAGAACCCCTTCAGGGTGGTCAAGACCCCTCCATGAAAGGGATTCTTGTTAACGTTCTTTTAGAGGTCATTTCACTTTAAATAAAGTAATTCTGTAAAACATGAAGCTGGATGTCAGTTGTCTTTCAGTGTACATGTGATGTGATTGTTGGTGGAGTTGGTTACAATACAAGGGGCACCAGTTAAAATCTTGCATAGGGCACCAAGTCGGTTAGGACCGGCTCTGGTCTTGAATATCTGCTCAGAATCCTGATTCTTTTGATCAGGTGTTGTTTCTGCAACTTTCACAAAAACATATATTCACAAAATGCTCCAACTTCCTACACACAGACTAACATCTGTCTACCACCCGTCTTTTATCATCAATCACAACTTGATGCTCTTAAATGTATGATTTTTACCTGCTATAACGTGGTCCTAATACTCCTCCATGATTTTAACTGAACTGTTTAAATACAGAAAACATGGACTGATGTTTCAAGATACCAGAATCCCCCCTGTAAGTACACAGCCTGCCGTCAACCTGGGACAAGATTTACATGAAATAAACATTTAATTAAGACGATTTCTTCATGTGCAGTTTCAGTGAAATACACTTTTTGTTTCCAGTTTACACACCAAGGAATCACACATCAGGACACACAGGTAGAGTCTGCACATGAAGGCACCACCAGAAACCTCTGCTTTACTTCAACACTGTTATAATGTTATCAATAACTCAATCAGAAAGTCATCAGAAACAGAGTCCTGTAATAATCCCTCAGCTGTGTTGTGCACCCCGTTTGTTTATCATGGTAAGAGTGTGAGTTACAGATTAGTTTACCTTCACATCAGTGTGCTCCTCTCCGTCAGACCCACAGTGTTCGAGACAGAACTTATAGAGTATAAGATGCTCAGTCAGCTCACAGCAAACATGGTGCATCAGGACAGAGAGGAACACACCCACCGCAGGATGAGGATTTAATCAGATTATCTCCATCCTCAGATTGACAACAGATCACAAATTCAGTCACTCAGAGCTGCTTGCAAATGTGGTCAGACACGCCCCAAATTCACTTTGCACCATACACCTTAGAGCGTGTGCTGTTGTCTGTCTGAATAGGACCCTGCATGTTTACATCCAAATGTTAAATGAAAAGTTTCCAGATGTACTCTGTAAGATTTGAGTCAGACATTCTGCGTCTCTCTCCTCTCCTGTAAGACGCACTGTGACGATCAGCTCGGGTCCAGATCAGCAGTCAGACACGAAACAGTCGACAAAAAGTCCTTCAGACATTGTGAATCCCCTGATGAGTGTGAGAGTGGCCGAGCGTACAGCATACATGATCAGTCTGCTGTATGAGATCATACTTCAAAAACTTCATAACCCCCGAATTACACAGGATGCGCCGCGTTGCATTACGGCTGCGCAGCGTGTTTGCTCCGTCCGACGGCTTGCGCCCTGCTACACCAGACGCGTGTTTGGAGCTTAGCGCCAGCTCAGAGCGACCAGGATCAGCTGGGTCCAGTAAAGAGAGAACTACATACAAACAACAGGTTGCAGAGCCTTTCTGTGGATGAATCATTTGGAGAGTATTCCATTACTTTTGTGCTTTAATCATCACTGAGTATGCATCACTATAAAGTTTAGATTCTGCAGGTTTAGTTTAATATGAATAATTCTGCTCTATTTTGTTGTCCTGTTACCTTCTGACACAGTGATCATCTTAAAGTCCTGTTACCTTCTGACACAGTGATCATCTTAAAGTCCTGTTACCTTCTGACACAGTGATCATCTTAAAGTCCTGTTACCTTCTGACACAGTGATCATCTTAAAGTCCTGTTACCTTCTGACACAGTGATCATCTTAAAGTCCTGTTACCTTCTGACATAGTGATCATCTTAAAGTCCTGTTACCTTCTGACACAGTGATCATCTTAAAGTCCTGTTACCTTCTGACACAGTGATCATCTTAAAGTCCTGTTACCTTCTGACACAGTGATCTTATCTTAAAGTCCTGTTACCTTCTGACACAGTGATCTTATCTTAAAGTCCTGTTACCTTCTGATACGATCTTTAAACGGTTGCGAGTTCATATATAGTATATATTTTTAAATTGGTGGATGTTGCATCTGCCTGACTTCCTGTCCGGTCGTTCTTTGCTGGGCGCGGGCTCCAACGAAAAAAGACTTGAAGCGTATCTCTGGTGGAGCGGCGCAGGGGCACGCTCCCGAGACAGAGCTGAGACGCGGTGCGGCGCTCCCTGTGTGACCATGAGCATTGGCTAGAATGTGAACCTATCAGCTGCCACGTGCTCAGACGTAAGGTGACGCTGCGCAGTCTGTGTGAATTTGGGGTAAGAGATCTGCTATTGTGAGAAGTAAATGTTGTCTCTGAGTGACTGAGAAGAACTGGTTCATGGTGGATTAAGACATGAAGTAAGTGGACACACACACACACACACACACACACACACACACCCCACACCAGGATTAACACGTTCACAGGTTAAATTGACCAGGAGATGTTTGTCATGAATGTATCATTCCAGCCAGGGTCAGGTGTCAGGGTAAAATCAACCAATGAAAACACTTACACACTGCTCCGTCCAACATGTTGTGAACATGCATCACCAACAGGAACCAAAAAACAAGCAGAAAAAGAGAAACAAAGAGGAAAAGAAATAAACAAAGGTGAAGTAAAAGACAAAAACCATCAACGTGAACATGGAGCAAAGTCAAACATGAGCTACAACAGAGAAACACAAACACTACAGCACATGGTGGAGGTCACATATCTGGAACAGCAGCAATGCATGAGAAAGCATCTTTATGACTACAGGCAAACATGACTCAGCAGAAGTGTTCTCCCTCTGGATTTAAACACACACAGACCTGATGCAGCCTCACGTGGAGAGGATAGAGGGTGTCATTTAAACACAGGCATGCAGTTATCCCACAACCATGACCCAGGGCCCACCCTGAACCCCCCCTTATACTGAGACCTGAGGGTCACCACTGAGGGTCACCACTGAGGGCCACACTGAGGGCCACACTTGGAGCACCAACCTTAATGAAATGTCCCTTCAAAGGCCCCTGCACTCTTCAAGTGAACGCAAGCAGACAAATTAGTCTCTCCCATCTTAAGGTGACTTTTTCCTGCCAGCCCCAGAATGTTGACTTTCTTTACATTCGTCTGCTTCACACTCTTCACGGCTCCCCTCAGCTGGCTGGATTCTCTTTCTACTCTGTTTGTGTTTCTGGTGTTTCAGATACTGATAATCTCCAGCTATGAGGTGCATGTGTGGAAGCCAAGTTAGTGAAAATGTCATAGCCTGATTGATCAGGAAATGTCAGGGGTCCTTGTGTGAGAGGAGCTGAAGTCTCAGAGTGTTGTGTTGTGGAAATGGGACCAATGACCCCAGATTTTTGGAGATTTCAAAGACTCAGGCCAACTTCAAGAAGCCAGTGTGTGTGCAGGCCATGGTGCCCCTCGGATCCAGCTCATGTGGTCATGGTCTTTCATCAGGCTGTGTATTGGACACGTTACCTTGGGCTTTCCACCAGATCCGTGTCCAGTCCGTGTCCGGTCCGTCTCTCTCGTCCGTCAACACCCACCGGTTGTGTTTTCAGAACTCAACACGGAGCAGGACCGCCAGACAGCTGGAGTCATGTGACCGAGGTTTTCCCGTGGTAATCACTGAAACAAGGATTCTCCTCCTCCTCTCCTCATCCATGTTGTCTTTCTGGTCCTCTGAAAACCTCTGACCTGTTGACTCCAGGCCTGGCTCCGCTCATCATGACTTTGGTTTGTTGTTGTAGTTAAGTGAAATACGATCTGGTGATAACACAGAGTGTTTTATTCTGAAAATTAACCGGATGTTTTCATTTTGTTTTGGTGAAACCTGACTTCCTGTCCCGCTCCATCTGCTCTGTTGAGATTGATGCGTCGTGCTCCGGCATCCGGGACAAATATTAGTCTTGTGTATCTGATCCAGAGGACTCTGACCTGCCGGATCAGAGACACAGCCGGAACACAACGGAGCGGATCCAGTGGAAGTTAACACATTGACTAGAATAGAAACCTATCAGATCCAGAGCTGTGACGGATCAGAGACGGACCGGACACAGATCTGGTGGAGTTTGGCCATGAGCTGTTGTCAGTCCAGTCTTTCTTTAAAAGTGTTACCTTGTGTAAGGCCCAACAACTATCTAGTATTGACATTTCTTGGCTTTATAAATGCCATATAGATATACCAACTGTTAATCATTGTTCAAATAATGGTGATGTTCTACCTATGGCTGAATCAGACTAAGTAAACAAATGAAGCAGCACATTAATCAATGCAGGCAGAAGGTAGACCCACAAGTCCGTCACTGTGAGATGAAAGTATCATGACTGTCAGTGACGTCTGATGGTTTCTAGGAGAGAGATAGAAGCTGCTGTGACTAACATGACTCAAACCAAAAGGCTCTATCTGTCATGAGTTGCTCTCTTAAGATTGTTCTGTCAGTGTTTTATGTCGTCTTGCTATCTATTGAGCACGATGCATCAATCTCAACAGAGCAGATGGAGCGGGACAGGAAGTCAGGTTTCACCAAAACAAAATGAAAACATCCGGTTAATTTTCAGAATAAAACACTCTGTGTTATCACCAGATCGTATTTCACTTAACTACAACAACAAACCAAAGTCATGATGAGCGGAGCCAGGCCTGGAGTCAACAGGTCAGAGGTTTTCAGAGGACCAGAAAGACAACATGGATGAGAAGGGGAGGAGGAGAGTCCTTGATTCAGTGATTTCCACAGGAAAACCTCGGTCACATGACCCCACCGTCCGGAGGTCCTGCTCTGTGCTTTGTCCTTAAAATGCAACTTGTGGGTGTTGACGGACAAGAGAGCACGGAACCGGACCGCAGCGGACCGGACAGGGATCTGGTGGAAGTCCAGTTTCATAAGTTCAACCTGTGTCCTTTGTCTCTCCTGTGTCTGATCACCCTGTCTGTGTCTAGTCTCTATGTTTCCTCCTCGTGTGAATCAGCAGTCTCCCTGTGGTTTTTGTGTCTTTGGTGTAATCAGTAAGTTTTTGTTTATTAAACCTTTTAAAAAAGTCTGTTTACAGGACTTCTCCTCCTGCTGTCTCCGTTCATGTCTTGATATGTCTGCTTACCTTCCTTGACAGGAATGGCCGGTTTCTTCTCCCTCAGACCTAGGAGGATGAAGAAGAGGACCAGCGGGATGAAGATCTCAAAGGCCAGCACCCACTGAGGGAAAATAGGAAACAAACAGACGTGATTACTTTACTGCTTCTTCAGTGAAAGCTGCCAGATCCAAAGCAGTGCCGGTGCTGCTATCCTGCTAGAAGGTAGAGCTGAGCAATATTGAAAATGATGTTATTACGCTCAAATATTTCATATCAGTCGATATTGATGATTATCACAATAAATATCAAATCATTCTTTCATTTAAATGTGAAGTCAGATTTTTGCTCCTGAGTGAAAGTTGAAGACAGTTTGTAAGTTTGTATCTGGATTTAGTTTCTGATGAACTTCTTGAATCCATCATTTCTGACGGTGCTAACAGGAAGCAGGTCTTTAATGGAAGATGAGATTTTTGTGAAGTTTTAGTTTATAGATTCTTATTTTTCTCAGATTGAGGTCATCTCCATAATTTGATTTAAATTTACAACAAAGATATATCAAATTGTATTCTGTGTATCAGTTTATAGAGTATTGTTTTGAGTTGTGTTCTCCCCTTTAAGATTACTAAGGGTTACAGGCAGAGTGATGTTGTTTCCCACAGTGCAGTGAATGCATCACGGTTATTCAGTGTTCAGAAGTCCTACGGTCGTGGTGGACATTAAAGGTGTTCACAGCAGAAGTTCTCTGTGCTCTTCCTTTACCCACATCCTGAAAGTAGATTTAATGAAGTGTATGAAGTTAATAGTTAACTCAGAGTCGACTCAGTGTCAGACTAACGACTCTGCTTTGAGCTGCTAGGTTTTCAGTTTTCTTCAGTGCTGCTGTCGCTCCTTTCAGCTGTGTTTACATTCTGCTCCGAACACCTTTAAGCCCCGCCCACCTCTCACCCTGCGACATGACTGGCTGTTCAATGCTGTCTTCTTCTTCTGTCTAATGTTGGGTGGCAGCTACTGTTTAAGGCTCATTAGCAACCCCCTTTCCAGTGGTTGGGGGGTGTAATTACATGTTTATTTTCATCAAATTTTCATTCAAACATTTGTCATATTTGTATTGAGAAAAATGATATTGCATAGTTATCGTTATGGAATTATCGCCCAGCACTGCAACAAGGTGAACCCTGGTGAGAGCTCTTCACTGTGAAACTCTGCTCGTCAGCTCCTTGCTCTTGGATCTCTCTCTGGAATAGATCGCCTGCTATCACACATTGATCCATTACCTCAGAGTGTGACGGATGCCCTGTGTGCTTAACATGCAGAATCTGCTGCCAAACATTCCCACAGTCCGTCTCTCCTGCTGATCACCAGCTCACTATTTCAAACTGATCAATACCACAAAGTACAAACAGGCTCCGCCCTCAGCTTGTTATCCTCACTTTGCTTTCTCTGGAGTTATCCCCAGCAGCTCTGGTTATGCAGAAGCAAACTGTCAGTAGTTAAGAATTCTATTAAGAAGGTAGACTCTCAGCTGGACACGCAGCAGAAGCCCTGAAGTGAGCATTAATAAATCACATTCAGGCTGCAGGAGAGGAGAGGAGGGGGACAACATCACTGTGCCAAGACAGCAAGGTTTTATGACTGTGATGGTCCAAGCTGACACAGAGACCACCTCCAAAGACAAACACTGTGCAGACTGATAGGTGCACCTCTAAACCACCACCTGGAAATGTAACTGACCTGTCTGACCCCCTTTCAGAAGTTTAGAACTCTATATGATTCATCCCCATGAATATTCAAAGAGATGATAAATCTGCACAAGTTAAAACCACAGCTCATATGGCTGCGGTCTCCCTGGTGGACTGCTACAGCAGGTTCAAGCAAATCCCCTAGCCTCAGGTATCTCCTTGCCTGCAAACAAAGATCAATGTTTGATGCTGACTCCTGTTTTACAAATTCTGTGGTCAACCTGTCGTATAGGATCATCAGAGTTGACAGTTCTCCATCCTTCAGACTTGGTGGTTAGTCAGAATTTAAAGAAATGAGTTGCACCAGAACATAGCTGTCATATTCGCCTCATTTATGTTTAAAGTCAAAGTCACAGCTCTGACAAGGAGAGCTGAATGAGGACAGAAATGTCAACATCAATATTCCTGCAGAAGTTCACCTTGTCTAACATTGCCTCTAATGTAAATGTTCACTAATGTGTGATGTGCGGATGTTAGCAAATTTAAGTTTGAATGCGATGGAGAAATGTTAGAGATTGTACATGACTTTAAATACCTTGGTGTCATCATGAATTACAACGGTGCATTTAAAAGCACTGTTAAGGAGCTGCATAAGCAAGCTTCCCGAGCAATGCTTTCTATGTTTAGCAAATGCAGAAAGTTTGACCTGCCTGTAGACGCCACATTAGATTTATTTGACAAGCTTGTTATGCCGGTTATGTTGTATGCATGTGAAGTGTGGGGGTTTGAAAATATAGATCTACTGGAAAAGTTACACCTTAAATTTTTGAAGTATACCTTAAAAGTTAAAATGACAACCTGCAATAACATGGTGTATGGCGAGCTGGGAAGATACCCACTCTGTATTGCAGTTAACAAAAGAATGATTGGCTACTGGGGGAGGTTGATCACAGGTAAAGAAAGTAAGTTAAACCGTATTATGTATAATTATCTGCTTAACCTGCACAACACAGGTGCCTATGCATCACCATGGGTTTTAAAGGTTAAGCAGATACTGGATGACTGTGGCCTGTCTTACCTCTGGATCACACAGCAGTGTAACAACATTAACTGGCTTAGACGAACTGTTGAACAGAGGCTTAAAGATCAGTTTTTGCAAAAGTGGCAAGGGGAACTGGATAGAATGACATCATGTGATTTATATGTACAATTTAAACCAGATGTAAAACTAGAAAAACATTTGTTATTTGAAAAGCAGAAGTATAGACAGGCTATTTGTAATTTTAGAATGAATAACACCAGGATTCCTAAGGTCACGGGAAGGTATAAAGGCCTGGATAGAAAACTGAGGATTTGTCATCTCTGTAATGATGATAGTGTAGGGGACGAGTACCATATTTTGTTTGAATGCAGGAACACAAGCATTCTGAATAATAGAGAGAGGTTCATACCCAGGTATTATTTTCAACGTCCCTCTGTGTTTAAATTAATTTTGCTTTTGAAATCAGATAAGCCAAAACTTATCTGTAAATTAGGAGCTTTTCTGAAGAATGTCCTTCCATTGTTTAAGTAAGATCTGTTGTACTTCAAACATGCCGTGTGCCATCATTATATTGTTTTGTTATTTGTAATTTATGTTCTGTGGCTCCATATCATGTGATCATGGTCTGAGCATCAAATTAAAAATGAAATGAAATGAATTTGCCCCACAAGGAGGCTGATATGAATTGGCAGGAGAATATTATTCAGCTACTTATGTCCAACTACAGTCAACTTGTTTAAAGTGTGCAGCAGTGTAATAACACAGATGAAGTGTATAAAAAGGCTGCTGCTCGTTAATGAGGATGTATACGTGTTGAAATGAGATGCTCTTCATTGGTGATTCAAAAAGGTGTGTGTTATTAATTATCAGGCCCCTCTCCTTTGGAATCATCTACCAGTCAGGGTCCGGGAGGCAGACACCCTCTCCACTTTTAAGAGTAGACTTAAAACTTTCCTTTTTGATAAAGCTTATAGTTAAGCTGGATCAGGCTTGGACCAGCTTTTGTCATGCTGCTATAGGCCTAGACTGCCGGGGGAACTGGCACACTGACACACTGGGATCCTAGCTCACCTTCTTCCCCCCAACCCCTTCATCACTTACTTTAACTCTGCCTGTCCCATTAAAGTTACTAACCATAGACCTTTCTGGAGTCCCTGAGCTCCCTTGTCTCGTAGATTCCTCTGAGCTGCCGTAGACGTCCTCCTGCTGCGGACGATCTGGACTCCAGCTGATACGGACGTGCTGGACTCCAGCGGCAACAGCTTCTACGACTCGTCTCATCACTATCACCTCTCTCTCTTACTCCCCTCTATCTGTCTTTCCAGACCCAACTCAGTCGAGGCATGATGGCTGTCTAACATGAGTCTGGTTCTGCTCGAGGTTTCTGCCTGTTAAAAGGAAGTTTTTCCTCTCTACTGTAACTAGCTAAATACTGTGAGGTGCAATGCTCATGATGGATTAAGGTGGGGTCAGACTGAGTCTTACCCTGTCTTGGTGTTGGGTCTCTGTTCATAATTTGACATAGTGTGGTCTAGACCTCCTATGTTTGTAAAAGCGTCTTGAGATAACGTTTGTTGTGATTTGGCGCTATACAAATAAAGATTGATTGATTGATTGATTGATTGATTGATTAAAAACTCTGCAGTCTCTCTTTGTAAGAACATGATGAGCCGTGGAGAGTGTCAGAGGAGTGAAACCAGCAGGAACACAGCCTCTGATCTTTACAACAAGTTACACTTATTGACTGCAGTGCTTTCAAAAACGTCACATTTTGAACTTCATTGAATTCAACAGCAGCAGCTTTATCATCAAACACCAGCAGACTCTGACATGCTGGCTTCAGCTTCTGTTTCAGAGGCTCTGCTGTTTGACACTGAGTGAGGGCTCCAAGGCTTCTCACACTCACACACACACAGACACACAGCTCTACATGTCTTAACCATCACAGAATGCACCTACAACTTATGGCAGGTGAATGTTGGACGTAGGATCCATATGCTGCATACTCGCCGTACCACGATGTATCTCAGCGTGCTTCAGCGTGCTCTTTACTTATACAAAACGTACCTATAACTTATGCAACGTACGCCAGCCTACTCGCCAATTTTTTTATACGCGGGTATACGCTGCTTAAATCGTCAAGATGTGACAGGGCCATTAGCTCTTTGGGGTGCCACAGGCCTTGTGGTCTAGGCCCGCGCCCCATGTGCAGAGCCTATGGTCCTAGATGCATTTTCATCCACTTGCCCTGAATAATGTGAGTCCAATTATTCTTTGTTGCCAAGATCTGTGAGGCAATCAGTTCCAAAACACCTCAAGACAAGCCACAGGTTCAAAATTACGGATTCACGGATGCAGCTCAAAGCAGAGTCGTGCATTCACTGCACTGTGGGAAACAACATCACTCTGCCTGTAACCCTTAGTAATCTCAAAGGGGAGAGCACAACTCTAAACAATACTCTATAAACTGATACGCAGAATACAGTTTGATATTTCTTTGTTGTAAATTTAAATCAAATTATGGAAATAACCTGAACCTGAGAAAAATAAGAATCTATAAACTAAAACTTCACAAAAATCTCATCTTCCATTAAAGACCTGCTTCCTGTTAGCACCGTCAGAAATGATGGATTCAAGAAGTTCATCAGAAAACGAAATCCAGATACAAACTAACAAACTGTCTGCTTTCTTCAACTTTCACTCAGGAGCAACAATCTGACATTACATTTACTTGAAATAATGATTTGATATTTACCGTGATCATTATCGAAAATCGACTGATATGATATATTTTATTGTGATGACATCATATTCAATATCGCCCAGCTCTAGTCACAACTCTTAAAAGTTCCACTTTCATCCTCCAGGGCCCTGAGTTCAACTTGTTAGTGCTCCTCTGACGACTGGATGACTCTTCAGTTACCCATGGCATGAGGCCACATGAGGGCACTGTGTGGGTGTGTGTGTGTGTGTGTGTGTGTGTGTGTGTGTGTGTGTGTGTGTGTGGGTGTTATGATTATGTCGGCACAGTGCTCTCTGGTTATATGAGAACCATGATGTCTTTGTGTGACACACATACACACACACCCGTCCATAAACAGCTGGTGTGTGTGTGTGTTTCTGTCTGTGAAGGTCAGGGCAGACAAACAGGCCTTTTAGACACAGGAGAACACTGACACACACAAACACACAAACACACTCACACACACACACACACACACACACACAGATGACGACACATCATACCTTGAAAACATAAATGTAAATGTGGTGAAACATGTATCAAACTGCAGCTCCACAGTAACAGAGTCCTGAAGCAGAACCCTTTGGTGTAGATGTCAGTTAATAAACAGTGTAAGCCTCTTATGACACACACTCAGCAGCCTTCAGAGGAGTGTGAGTCTCTGGTTTAAACCCTGTATTGATTTCCATGCCTCAGAGGAACCAAAGCAAACGTCTGATTTGAATAATAAAACAGCAGAGAGCTCTGTGAGAGCTGCAGCCTCCCTTCACTTCCACATTTACATGTTGGAGGTCAAACTTTCTGCATCACTGCTCAACAAAAACTCATCTAATGCTTCAACTTCTTCTCCTCTTTCAATCTGCAGTGTTTTAAAACCAGCCTGCACGTTCTTTTCTTTTCTGACCCTGATTTAACCCAGGGCCAGGAGGAGCTGAAGATGAATCTATCTTGGGCATCACAGCAGGCCGTCACAGAGTCAGACAATCATCACATGAAGCAATGACACAGCAAGCTGAGGCCCCTTCTCCTGTCAGAGACTGAATCCTTCTCATTGAACTCTGAGGATGCGTTCACACCTGCAGCTTGTTTGCTTTGTTCTGATTTAGATGATAAAATGATGCGTTGTCGTTCTGTGTTCACACTGCAGTGTTACAAAGTGAACCGAGCCATCACAAGTCTGTTCTTACGCCATCACGTCACAGCCTCCTTTTCCCACCACAGAGGTGAACGTTAAGAGTACTGGTCGCACTTTGCATTCCATGAAGCTCCATGACGCTAACTAAAGGCGCTTTTAACCGCAGGGACTTTACCCCAGAACTATGTGCATTTCAACCGGTGGACCCAGGGTCTAAATTTAGTTCAGGGGTAGATAATCTCCCCCCTAAAAAGCCCCTTCTAGGAGGGTAGTACTTTTCAAAGGTCCCGGGACTTTCAGGGGGCGGCAATGCTGAACGTGTCTGATTGGTAGATTAACCTCAGTGTTTTTATTCCTCCCTCCGTCCACAATAACATCACACACATCTGTGATTCACTTGATTTCTCTTTCTTTCATTAGTTTTTATTTGTTCTATCTTTTTTGTATGTGTGTGTACTTTTCAAAAGAAGAAGCTGTGATTCTCTTGATTTAGCAGCTTGTAACAGTAGTCTTCTCTCAGCCCACCGTGAATGCGTCTCTCCCGGTGTTCCGGTTTTAAAAGTGACCCTGTAAACTGGAGACCTTCAGCTGAACGTGTCAGTGTTTGTGGAGTTTACACAGCTGTTGAAACACAGAGGGAGTTCCTGGGAATGCAAACTAGTTTAGTTTTTATTAAGATTTCAAAATATCCTCATCAGATATTTAATGATCGTCTAAAGACGTTTATGAGGGATACATCCGGCTGAAAGTCTCCAGTTAACAGGGTCGCTGTTTGAACCAAAACACCGGCCGATCTCTGCCACGGCTTTTTGAGTTCAAAAGGATTTTAAAGCCGTGTTGAAACGTCTTTGCTACTCGCGCTTATCTCCTCTCACGTGTTGATTCAGTGAATCCATCTGTGATGAAATATAGCACCATCTAAAACAGACCAGCTGAGTCTCTTCATGCTAACAGGCTAACTGTTGTGTTGCTCATAATGATACCTGCCTGTCCGTCTGCTTCTATGGTGTCATCTGCGATGAATGGCATTCCTCTTTGTTTTACTGCCCTCTACTGGTCTGGTGGTGTAGTGCATTTACTTTTTTTTTTCTCCATACGTCACTGGCCTGATTTACACAATCTACCCGGGACTTCAGCCCGCGGTCGAAACGCAGACCACAATGGGGGCACAGGAACCTTTTAGTTCAGGGTAAAGTAGTTCTGGGGGCTAAAAGACCCCGGAACTCTTGGTCGAAATGCACCTTAATATCAGCCAGTTAAACTTCCAACAAAATGAGAGGTGGGTCCACCTGGAGCAGCGAGGAGATCAATGCCTCATCAACATTTGGGCAGGAGAGCATGTTTGTCAAATGTTAGACACCAAAATACAGAAGGTTACGAACGTGTGACTGAGAGCCGTAATGAGCCGTTAAACATTAAAGAAGAAAATAATATGCCTGATCTGATGTTCTCTAACAAGATATAAACCCTTCACATCAAAGATCCTGAAACAGAGCGCTCTCACAGGGAGAGTGATCTTTCTAAAAGAGAGCATGCTTCAGATCTGCTCATGCATGTTTCACTGTGCCCACACACACACTATGAATCATCAGTGTGATGCAGCATCCAGGAGAGAGAATCACTTTAAATACATCTGATCTTTACACTTTACTGCTCAAACAACAGGGTACTGTCACCACGTAGCTTCACAGTGAAGACTTCAGAATAACGCAGTCAGTATAAAACGTCTCAGACCTTTGAGAGACCGGATTCACGAAACCACTGTGCAGCTTCTGAATCCACTAAACCGGTCCAGATGAGACACCGAGACACTTTCTAACTCAAAGTACATGCAAAGGGTTAAAATATTCCCAGAACTACGCAGCAGTGTAAACAGCATCTCCATCCCTGTGCCGTTTGCATACATTTCAATGATACCTCATACATTTGTTTGTCCGGAGGTCGACCCCTTTCTGTGCAAATAAGCCTGGTTACAAAGAACATGCGATCCACAAGCTCTCGCTGGAGGATAGTTTAGACCGAGGGTTGATGGTGAACATCAATGAAGGTTCTGTCAGTGGAGATTTATTTACAAGTGCAACCAGGAAGCAGATACAACAAGAAGAGTAAACGAAATGAACAAAAAGAACTATTAACAAAAAGAACTGAGGATAACTAAACTCATAACAGAATAGATCCTGGTGTCCTTGACTGACCGTTTCCCCCTTGGGTTCTCACAGCCAACTCAATTTATAGAGGCATGCGTTCCCATCTCCAATACCTGGTCACAACTATCCTCTCTTACAGGGTTGAGCACCCCACACATACAAGCAGGATAAAATCATAGACTGTAAATTAAGGAACGTAGTATCCGTGACATCAATCATCTGTTCCTGAGCGCTGTTTTGAAGCCAATCGTCGGCGGCAGCCATATTGAAAATGCTAAACTCAACCTAACTTAGTGTGAGGTAAAGAGGTCGGGTTTGAGCCTCCTAGCCAACAGCTATGTGTTCCCGCCTGTCAATCAAGTCAGTCATGTCCTTATTTGGGCAAAACTTGTAACCTTGATTCTTCTGAACCGTCACATTAGAAACCAATTCACCCCCCGTACAGTGTGTGCTGATAAGGAACTAGCTACGTAGAGCCATGCCGTTTTTTGAACCAGGCTGTAAACATGTTTATTTTTGCTGTAAAGATCGTCTTTTTTGAATGGGTGTGTATGTGGTTTCTGGTGTTTCTGCAGCCAGCCTCAAGTGGATGCTCGAGGAACTGCAGTTTATAACACTTCCGCATGGGCTTCATATTTTGAGACTGGAGGTTGCCGCTTGGATAAAACACACACAAAGACAACCTCTTCACTAGATAGTCCAATTTCCCACGGCACTTAAACGCATCCCAACATGTGCTATTTCTCGCTACAGAGCGCACATTAGAGAACTGTACTTTAATACTGTTGGCAGCCTCCCCCTCCGACAGAGTAACGACTATAACCACCTACGTCACGTCAAATAGAGGTTAAAGGCGTGGAAATGCAGGAAAATCTCCCTTTGATTCTGATTTCCTGCCGCAGGTGAGTTTGCTGGAAGACAAAGAACTAAAAGTAATCTAAATATCACCCACGTTAGTCTGTCATTACTCTGTTAACCTGTATTTAGATATGGTGGAATTATCAACTAAATTTTACACAAAACACAAACAGACCTGGGATATTATTGTGTATTGTGTCATTTAGAGATGTTAATGGTTAACATATAATTTAACTAAACAAACAAAAGTTGTATTTATGAGGTAAAATTACTTATATAAGTGACAAATGGCACCACTGAGTCCACGTTGTCACACTCATGCTCACAGCGTTTAGAGGGGAAGTTTGACCCTCAGCTGATCATCGGTGATAAATGCCCCACAGTTTAAAGGTGACATATCATGCAAAATTAACTTTTTAATGGTTCTTTACCTGAAATATGTTTCCCTGGCATGTCTACAAACCCCCCGAGAATGAAAAAAATCCATTCTGCCCCTGTTTTGATTTCTCCACCTTTCTGTAAATGTGTGTGAAACCAGCCGTTTCAGACTTCAGTGTTTTTGTTACGTCACAACAATATCCGGTCTGTAACCGGATATACAGCCCATAGACTGTATAAAATAATACTGAATCCCTCCTCTGTTTTTCATTCCCTGCACACATGTGTGCTAACAAGGAGCTTAGGAGGGAGGCATGCTAGTTGTAGGCTGTCTTAATAAACACAAAGGTCGCTTTTACTCCCCACGTCTGCAGATTTGCAGATCTAGTGGATGATTTTTATTTATCATGGATAAGTGCTAGCGCTAGTTAGCATAGCTACATAGCTACATGTCGTAGCTGTAGCTGTGTACCAAGACACACGTCGACATACTGACAAATAAAACAACTAGAAGAACAGAATATGTGACCAATCCTTCAGAAAAGGTCCCGCTGCCTTTCTGGCAGAGGTCGGTTTTACTCCCCACGTCTGCAGATTTGAAGATCTAGTGGATGATTTTTATTTATCATGGATAAGTGCTAGCACTAATTGGCATAGCCACATAGCTACATGTTCATAGCTGTAGCTGTAGCTGTGTACCAAGATACACGTCGACATACTGACAAATAAAAGAACAAGAAACACTAAATCTGTGACCAATCCTTCAGAAAAGGTCCTGCTGCCTTACTGGCAAAGGTCGGTTTTACTCCCCACGTCTGCAGATTTGAAGATCTAGTGGATGATTTTTATTTATCATGGATAAGTGCTAGCGCTAGTTAGCATAGCCACATAGCTACATGTTCGTAGCTGTGTACCAAGACACACGTCTACATACTGATAAATAAAACAACAAGAAACACTAAATCTGTGACCAATCCTTCAGAAAGGTCCTGCTACAGGCGCCTTTCCGTCAGGATCAGATTCAGAGGGTTGAAGTAACGTGATCTCTGAGCAGCCGTGTATATTCAGCCAACATGTAAACATTAGATCAACGTGCTGGACAGCCGAGGCACATCCACTTCCGGAGGGGGCGTGGTCAGAGAGAAAACAGACTGTTCTGATGAGGAATGAAGAAAAGGACTTTTCAGGCAGACCAAAATCTGATTTCAAAGTGTTTTTTTGAGCATAAACTTTAAAGACATGTTTTGGGGACCTCTTAGACCAATATATATTGATGAAAAAAGCGTGATATGTCACCTTTAATATGAAAGCAAATAGTCACCTGGTCTCTTCCCGTATTCACTATTGTAACTCCCTCCTCTTCGGTCTTCCCCACAAACTTCTCCATAAAGTTCAACTGGTCCAGAATCCAGTTGCCCAAATCATAGCCAGAACCCCTTCCATCGAACCCATCATCCCTGTACTACAACAGCTCCACTGGCTGTCTGTCAAATACTGCGAAGACTTTAAGATCCTTCTGCTCACATTCAAAGCTCTCCATAACCTCTATACCTCTCTTATCCTCTTCAAACATACACACCTACCCGCACTCTCAGATCCTCTTCCTCAATGCTCCTCACTACATGCTCGCCTAAGCACTATGGGATCTCGAGCTTTCAGCCGTTCAGCCCCTAATCTCTGGAACTCCTTACCACTAACCATCTGTAACTTAGACTCTCTTCCAAATTTCAAATCCCACCTCAAAGCCTCCTTTTCAGAGCAGCATATTCTCTGTAACCTCCTAACATGTACCTTTTATTGCATTTCACCCTCCATTCATTGTGTTCTTTTCATATTGTGTTTTTATTATTGTTACATTTGTAAGGTGACCTTGTGTGTCCTGAAAGGCATCCAGAAATAAAATGTATAATTATTATTATTATTGTTTCCAAAATCCAAATGACAAAGCGAGTTGAAAACCAAATTACATCAACATAAAAAAAACCTTTTAATTATCCAAATGTGGGCGCATTATTTGACTCATAAATTGAATTAAATAATATTCAAGCATCCAATTTGCATTTTAGTTTGCATCTTCAAGAGCATTTTCTTGTACACAATTAAAATGAAAAAGAAAATGACATTTGCTTTTTAAAAATTTTAAAAATGTCACGCTGAGACTACCAGCCAAGTCACCTCTGTGCATGCCCAGGCTGCACCAGCACAACATGTCAGTGCCTGTCGTGGTGGCCTTTAGGCTTCAAAGCTCTACGGGGCGGAAATGACGTGGCGACCTCTTCAAAAACAACTTCTAACAGAAAACATGTCTGCTTTTTGTATTCATATAAAACTAAAGTCAAATAAAAGAGGGTGAGAACAAAAGAGATTACATCCACTCATCAATCAACACATCCACTCAGAAACAGGCTGTAATGAGGCTCTGGGATCCTATCTCACCCCCTTCCCCCCAACCCCCTCATCACTTACTTCAACTCTCCCTGTCCCATTAAAGTTACTAACCATAGACCTTTCTGGAGTCCCTGAGCTCCCTTGTCTCGTAGGTTCCTCTGAGCTGCCGTAGACGTCCTCCTGCTGTGGACGTTCCAGACTCCAGCTGATACGGACGTGCTGGACTGCAACAGCAACAGCTACTACTACTCGTCTCATCACTATCACCGCTCCCTCTCTCTCTTATTCTCCTCTATCCCTCTTTCCAGACCCAACTTTGTCGAGGCAGATGTCTGTCTAACATGAGTCTGGTTCTGCTCGAGGTTTCTGCCTGTTAAAGGAAGTTTGTCCTCTCCGCTGTAACTAGCTAAATACTGTGAGGTGCAATGCTCATGGTGGATTAAGGTGGGGTCAGACTGAGTCTTATCCTGTCTTGGTGTTGGGTCTCTGTTCATAATTTGACATAGAGTGGTCTAGACCTGCTCTGTTTGAAAAAGAGTCTTGAGATAAAGTTTGTTGTGATTTGCCGCTATACAAATAAAGGTTGATTGATTGATTGATTGATTGATTGATTGATTGATTGATTGATTGATTGAATTAACTGTTCATTCACCATAACATTAAGGGCCCAATCTACTAAAGGTTTGCGTGTATAAAAACATGTGCAAACTTGATAGCGCGCGCAAAGCTGATGTACTAACCAGGAGCACCGAGGATTGCGTCTGTCAAATGAGCAAAATAGCACTCGCTATCCATTTAGTGTGTTTACCGTCATGAATATGCAGAATACCTGCAGATCATCAGAACGTGCAAAATACTGGGAGGAGGAGATGCAAATGTAAACATTTAGCACACGCAATGTGATTTATCAAACCTGAAGCAGATAGCGGGCGGTGGTTTTGCATCTATATTTAGCACGTTTGAAAGGCAGGTGCAAACTGGCACAGCGTTACGCACACATGGCTGCGGTCACTGTAACGCTCATCATAACTTTACAACATGCCTTCAACAGCGGGGCTTACAAGCATTACTACAGTTTTTAACACAGTTATGTCAATTTGAGGTCAATCAAACGGACATGAAGTCTAACAAACCAAGAGAACAACACAAATAAATAATTAAATAAAACAACACAAATTCAAGCCTTAAGCTCCGCAGACTTGTCCACGATGCACTGTATGTCCATTTTCTTTGCTCTGTCATTCTCAATAGATAACATGACATGTCCACGCAGTCTCTCCTGTCCCACCGTGCTCATCAAGGGGTTCTTAGTTAGTTTTAACTTGGAGAATGAGCGCTCAGAAGGTGCAACGTTGATGGGAAGAGTAAAAAATGAAAGCAGGGACAGGCCTCATCAAATCGCTCTCTAAACTCCATCAAAACACTGATTGCGTTTTGGAGTAGAGTAGATGCGTTTAGTTCATTGGCAGATCTTCTGTTTTTTCTCACAGCATTCACCTTTGCTGGAGTTCACCCATGTGTTTATTTCCCTCCTCCACAAAGATCTCCAACTCCATGACTTCAAACTTCATTTGTTGCTTAAGACCACTCTGCTCTCTCAAACTCTCCATGGTGACAGCCGATAGCACACACAAAATCCTCATTAAAGGGCGGTCCGCATCACTTTTGCACTTGTTATCATTTGCGCACACATAGTAGATCACCCGCAACACGCCCAGAAATAACATGTGCAAAATCATTATTTGCACACGCAAATTAGCGCTCGTTATTTGGGATCTTTGTAGATCAGGCCCTATGTGCACTGTGCTGCATGCAAACATGTCAAACTCTGGTACTGACACATACACACACACAAACACACACTATTCCAGCCTCTGTGTTTTGTAGTGTCCTCATTATTCCTCTCTGTCCTTCACACAAGTGATGTCATTCAAAACATTTAGGATCACAACGGACCCAGTGTTAGAGACTGACACAGAGTGTGAGGGTGGATTTCACCCACACACAGACACACACACACACACACACACACAACGCATGAAGATTAAGGTCCATCCACAGAGGGTGGTTTACAAACGGTCATGTCAAAGGGGAGAGTTGGCTGACACTTGGACAGACAACAGCCACATTGAGTCTGACGACAGACTTGGCCTTTCACGGCTCTTTACTTTAAAGGTGACATATCACGCTTTTTTCATCAACATATATTGGTCTAAGAGGTCCCCAAAACATGTCTTTAAAGTTTATGCTCAAAAAAACACTTTGAAATCAGATTTTGGCATGCCTGAAAAACCCTCTTCTTCAGTCCTCCTCAGAACAGTCTGTTTTCTCTCTGACCACGCCCCCTCAGGAAGTGGATGTGGTCTCGGCTGTCCAGCACGTTGATCTAATGTTTACATGTTGGCTGAATATACACAGCTGCTCAGAGATCACGTTACTTCAACCCTCTGAATCTGATCCAGAATCTGATCCTGATGGAGAGGCGCCTGCAGCAGGGCCTTTCTGAAGGATTGGTCACAGATTTAGTGTTTCTTGTTGTTTTATTTATCAGTATGTTGACGTGTGTCTTGGTACACAGCTACGAACATGTAGCTATGTGGCTATGCTAACTAGCGCTAGCACGTATCCATGATAAATAAAAATCATCCACTAGATCTTCAAATCTGCAGACGTGGGGAGTAAAACCGACCTTTGCCAGGAAGGCAGCAGGACCTTTCTGAACGATTGGTCACAGATTTAGTGTTTCTTGTTGTTTTATTTGTCAGTATGTCGACGTGTGTCTTGGTACACAGCTACAGCTACAGCTATGAACATGTAGCTATGTGGCTATGCTAATTAGCTCTAGCACTTATCCATGACAAATAATAATCATCTACTAGATCTTCAAATCTGCAGACGTGGGGAGTAAAACCGACCTTTGTGTTTATTAAGACAGCCTACAACTAGCATGCCTCCCTCCTAAGCTCCTTGTTAGCACACATGTGTGCAGGTAATGAAAAACAGAGGAGGGATTCAGTATTATTTTATACAGTCTATGGGCTGAACAAGCTCCGAGCTCTGACTCCGTTACAGACCGGATATTGTTGTTACGTAACAAAAACACGGAAGTCTGAAACGGCTGGTTTCACACACATTTACAGAAAGGTGGAGAAATCAGAACAGGGGCAGAATGGATTCTTTTCATTCTCGGGGGGTTTGTAGACATGCCAGGGAAACATATTTCAGGTAGAGAACCATTAAAAAGTCCATTTTGCATGATATGTCACCTTTAACCCATTTGAGCAAACTATCAGTGAAGAAGTTACTTTGTCTCTCCCCTAAAACTCCCTCATGGAGAAATAGATTTCTAGCAGTGACCCTACAGAGTATTAACTTTAAGGTGTGGTCTAAGAAAGGCATAACCCACCTAGAGCACTGCTATGAGGACGGAATGTTTATGTCTTTCGAACAGCTTTAAACACTTAATGACAAATAATGATTTCTTCTGCTATCTTCAGCTACGTGACTTCATTAAGGTTAACAACAAGGGCAGGTGGACCCTATATGACAGCTGTAGAGCAGTTATTTCACAGTGGCCGACCAACTTTTAAAAGCATTTCTAGGATTTATGAAGCTCTCATGTCACATCTAACTAAACCTGACTGGGACAAATCTAGTTTAGGATGGGGAAAAAAATCTATGATCAATTCTAGATATAGATTAATACAGTTTAATTTTCTTTACCAGCTCTACATGACCCCACAGAAACGACACAAATACAACCCCAACACATCGTCCCTTTGTTTCAGATGTGGCTCAGAGGAAGGGACATTCCTGCACTCTACCTGGCAGTGCTCTAAACTTCAGCGGTTTTGGAAGAGAGTCTGTGATACTATCTCTAGCAGTCATGATGAAATTCTTCCAATGGATTCAGAGATTTGTTTGCTTGGTAACTTTGCTAATATTAATTTCAAAGATAGCAATGCTATCAAGCTTAAAGAAATCTTGCTGATCATTGCCAAAAAAATGTATGGCCTTAACATGTAAATCAAATGCTGACATTCCTATCAGACTCTGGCTCTCTGAAATCAGTAAATGTGTTCCGCTAAAGAAAATAACTTACTGCCTGAGAAACAGGAGTACAACATTTTATAAGATACAACAACCCTATCTGGACTACATGGAAAACCTGCACATGATGGACTGTGCCATCGTATAAGTAAACTGCATTGAGAATGTCTTGACTATACCACCTCTGAGGTGAAGGTTCTTTTTCTTGTTTTTATACTTTATATTTTCGTTATTTTGGAACTACCTACTGTCTGTATTTATTCTGTAAGATTAACTTCTTTCATACAGTAGGTTCCCTTCTTTTCTGTCCTTTATATATATACAGCAGGGCACAAAAGTATTTAGTCAGCCACTGATTTTGCAAGTTCTCCCACTTAGAAAGATGAGAGAGGTCTGTAATTTTCATCAGAGGTACACTTCAACTATGAGAGACAAAATGAGAAAAAAAATCCAGGAAATCACATTGTAGGATTTTTAAAGAATTGATTTGTAAATTATGGTGGAAAATAAGTATTTGGTCACCCACAAACAAGCAAGATATCTGGCTCTCACAGACCTGTAACTTCTTCTTTAAGAAGCTCTTCTGTCCTCCACTCGTTACCTGTATTAATGGAACCTGTTTGAACTGGTTATCTGTATAAAAGACACCTGTCCACAGCCTCAAACAGTCAGACTCCAAACTCAACCATGACCAAGACCAAAGAGCTGTCCAAGGACACCAGGAAGAAAATTGTAGACCTGCACCAGGCTGGGAAGAGTGAATCTACAATAGGCAAGCAGGTTGGTGTGAATAAATCAACTGTGGGAGCAATTGTAAGGAAATGGAAGACAAACAAGACCATTGATAATCTCCCTCGATCTGGGGCCCCACGCAAGATCTCATCCCGTGGGGTCAAAATGATCATGAGAATGGTGAGCAAAAATCCCAGAAGTACACGGAGGGACCTGATGAATGACCTGCAGAGAGCTGGGACCAAAGTAACAAAGGCTACCATCAGTAACACACTACGCCGAGAGGGACTCAAATCCTGCAGCGCCAGGCGTGTCCCCCTGCTTAAGCCAGTACATGTCCAGGCCCGTCTGAAGTTTGCCAGAGAGCATATGGATGATCCAGAAGAGGATTGGGAGAATATCATGTGGTCAGATGAAACCAAAATAGAACTTTTTGGTAAAAACTCAACTCGTCGTGTTTGGAGGAAGAAGAATGCTGAGTTGCATCCCAAGAACACCGTACCTACTGTGAAGCATGGGGGTGGAAACCTCATGCTTTGGGGCTGTTTTTCTGCAAAGGGGACAGGACGACTGATCCGTGTTAAGGGAAGAATGAACGGGGCCATGTATCGTGAGGTTTTAAGCCAAAACCTCCTTCCATCAGTGAGAGCATTGAAGATGGAACGTGGCTGGGTCTTCCGGCATGACAATGATCCCAAACACACCGCTCGGGCAACGAAGGAGTGGCTCCGTAAAAAGCATTTCAAGGTCCTGGAGTGGCCTAGCCAGTCTCCAGACCTCAACCCCATAGAACATTTGTGGAGGGAGTTGAAAGTCCGTGTTGTCCAGCGACAGCCCCAAAACATCACTGCTCTAGAGGAGATCTGCATGGAGGAATGGGCCAAAATACAAGCTACAGTGTGTGAAAACCTGGTGAAGACTTACAGGAAACGTTTGACCTCTGTCATTGACAACAAAGGTTATGTTACAAAGTATTGAGTTGAACTTTTGTTATTGAACAAATACTTATTTTCCACCATCATTTACAAATAAATTCTTTAAAAATCCTACAATGTGATTTCCTGGATTGTTTTTCTCATTTTGTCTCTCATAGTTGAAGTGTACCTCTGATGAAAATTACAGACCTCTCTCATCTTTCTAAGTGGGAGAACTTGCAAAATCAGTGGCTGACTAAATACTTTTTTGCCCCACTGTATATGTCTATTTTATGTTTATGTGTTTAAATCTGAAAAGCAAAATAAAATATTGCAAAAAAAAAAAAAAAAGGGGGCGCTGATGGCATAGCGGTCTAAGCGCCCCACATACACAAGCTACAGTCCTCGTCGCAGGGGTCGCCGTCCTAACAAATAAAGAGAAAAAGGCCAAAAAATATAACTTCAAAAAAAAAAAGAAGAAAGCAGTAGTTTTTTTAGGGATGATGTTGTTAGTAGTTCTGTTGTTGCTTAATTGAAATGAATTGTGAAATATATTGTTTTTACTACAGAAACCAAGGCAAACCTTGTCACCATCTTTTTGTGTGTGTGTGATGTTATTGTGGACGGAGGGCGGAATAAAAACACTGAGGTTAATCTATCAATCAGACATGTTCAACATTGCAGGCCCTGCCCCGCGAAAGGTCCTGGACCTTTGAAAAGTACTACCCCCCTAGCAGGGGCTTTTTAGTGGGGAGATTATCTACCCCTGAACTAAATTTAGACCCTGGGTCCACCAGTCGAAATGCACGTAGTTCAGGCGTAAAGTTCCTCTGGTGGAAAAACGCCTTGAGTTTCGTCCAACACTGAGCTACCAGTGTGAACTCTCTGCTCACCTCCGCTCCCCCCCACATACTGCTGCGTCTGTGACACAGAGGATCTCTCTCTGCTGTATTAACACACACATGCCTGCGGCTCATTTGTATACATTGCATGTTTATTCATTAAAGGGCTGATCATTACTCCACAGAGCTGGATGAAGCAGGGGGAGGAAGAGAATAAGGGTAGAGGAGCTTATTCATCCATCCATCTATCCATATTCTAACACTTATCCGGGTCCGGGTCGCAGGGGCAGCAGTCTCAGCAGGGAAGCCCAGACACTCCTCTCCCCAGCCACTTCCACCAGCTCTTCTGGGAGGATACCGAGGCGCTCCCAGGCCAGCTGAGAGATATAATCTCTCCAGCGTGTCCTGGGTCTTCCCCGTGGCCTGCTCCCAGTCGGACATGCCCGAAACACTTCCCCAGGGAGACGCCCCGGAGGCATCCTGACCAGATGCCCGAACCACCTCATCTGGCTCCTCTGGATCCGGAGGAGCAGCGGCTCTACTTTGAGCCTCTCCCGGATGTCCGAGCTTCAAACCCTATCTCTAAGGCCGAGCCCAGACACCCTGCGGAGAAAGCTCATTTCAGCCGCTGGTATTCACGATCTTGTTCTTTCGGTCTCTACCTGCAGCAGGTGTGCAGTAGGGCTGGGTATCACCAGGTCCCTGGCGATACGATATTATCACGATATCTTGCCCACGATAACGATACTATCACGATACAGCGATTCTCCGATAATCGATATATTGCAATAAATATCATCCACGATACATCACGATATCTGTGTCACTGAAGAAATTCAGAATTTATTGACTGCACTGAATCCATTTCACAGAAATTACAAAACATTGTCAATCAATTTCACATGAATGACAGCAAAGTAAAACAAGGATCTTCTGCACATATGTGCAGTAGATACTTTGTATCTATCAGAGGCCCTCAATAGGCGCCCCTTGGCCGCATTCGGCCCGCCGGCTGCCTATTTGTGGCCCTTGTACTGTTATTCCTTCACTATATGTTTTGGTCGGGTCAGCACGTGTATACAGCGACTTGTCTCCATGCCAACGACACGCAGACAGCATGTTTCTGGGTCACTGAGAGTTCACTGCTGAGACTGCACTTTTTTACTTTCACTTTCGTTTATGGAGCAGTTCGCAAAGTGGCACTTTGCCAGCTTACAGAAACGTTAGCATTAGCGTCGTGAACTGTCCTCTCCTCCACGGTAAGCTCGGCGAACTCTTTATCAAGTGTGGTTCCATTGTTGGTATAGTAAAAGCTGAAGTGGGCCCAGACTTTAGATCTGAAATTGGACGGTGCATCTTTCGGGTGTTTTTCTCTGCTGCTCATCCTCCGCCTTGCACCATTTTCTTTTTCGTCTTCTTTTTATTTCCTTTCAAAAAGTACTCTACCGCAGCACCCACTCTTATTCATGCAAAGCGCCATCATGTGGAGGCTTGAAGTAGTGACTCTGTAAATCAAAATTGTAGCAGGCTTTAGTGAGAGAATCTGTTTAGAACAGCTGTATGTTTATTGTTTAAATATCGCGATATTTGGCGCCAGTGTATCGATAACGTATGGCAAGACGAAATATCGTGATATATCGTAGTATCGATATTTTGGCACACCCCTAGTGTGCAGTGTGAGCCAGTCTCCTCTTCATTGAGGATTTTTAACCCCGGTGTGCGTTAGTGACAAAGACACAACCGGGTTTAATATTTGATGTTTGCTGTTTTTGCCACTCTCATCATAAAAAGCTCTGCGTCTAGAGCTTGATTTAATCCAGTTTGGTGAAGCATCAGACACATTTAGTAAATTTGGATCAACTCCTTGGCATCAAAGAGTGCCTTGAATCTGACTGTCACTGCACTCCTGTAAACCTAGGGGAAACACTGGCTTGTATTGTGATAATGATATAACTGCACCAGCATCTACATCACCTGGTTGGCTCAAGGGTCACATCCTCGGGCAGTGGATGTGGAAACTACCTTTTTTAAAACTTTCATGTGTTCATGTTACAGACAGAACTATGGGGAGAGCATCAGAGCTGTTGAGCATCCTGACTTCAGCTTTCTGCAGAACGTAAACAGACGAGTCTGCTGAGGGTAGAACAGAATATGTGTGTGTGTGTGTGTGTGACGGAGACCAAAACACCATCGCCCAAGATGTCTCACAGCTCAGGAGCAGGCAGAAATAACAAGCACGGGTTACAGGGTTAAATAGAGGCGTGGAGGGTTAAATCTTTTAACAGTCAACACTCATACATACATATACACACACACACACACACACACACACAAAATTGCACACATGAATACACATCTTAACCTGAAGGTGTATCGAATTCTTTTACTCCGACTGTGACATCTGCATTCCTGCTGTGTCACCACGCTGTCTGTAACTTCCGCTGTGTGAGGACAAATTCATCTCCCCAGGGTGACATGAGCACACACCCGCACGCATGCACGCACACACGCACACACGCACAGCACTCAGCAGACAGGTAGAGAGCAGAGGGAGACAGGCTGTGTCAGTACAGGAGCTGCTGTCCTTGTTACTTGTTCCTCTGCAGGACACTGACAGGCCTCAGAGCCTCTTAAAGCAACCTGGCAGCTTCTCTGTGAATCATCCAGAGTGTAATCTTTGTACTGACGAGCATCCAGCAGCATCCCTCTCTAAAAATAAACTTAAGAGTTTTCTCGCTCAAAGCCGTCACAAGGAGCTGGTTATCAACGTGATGAGTCGAACTAGAGTTACCTGGAGCAGGCAACACATCACCAATAACAGACATGGACAGTCTGAAGCCAGGATATCAACAAACTCAGAGCACTGATATCAGAAACATATGAAGAAGTGTTGAGGTTAGTCTGGATTGTGTTTGCACAAATTAAGGAAAACTGGCAGATAAGAAAGAAATGCTAAGAATGAATGTACGAATGATGTCCTATTACCATCATCAGAGCAGAAACATCTGACTGTAATAACTCTGTTTATTAATCCTGATCTTCTGGTTGTGTAAGAAGCTTGATTCTGATTGGTCAAAACCCCCCTTCAATCAATCAATCAACCTTTATTTGTATAGCGCCAAATCACAACAAACGTTATCTCAAGACGCTTTTACAAACATAGGAGGTCTAGACCACTCTATGTCAAATTATGAACAGAGACCCAACACCAAGACAGGGTAAGACTCAGTCTGACCCCACCTTAATCCACCATGAGCATTGCACATCACAGTATTTAGCTAGTTACAGTGGTGAGGAAAAACTTCCTTTTAACAGGCAGAAACCTCAGGCAGAACCAGACTCATGTTAGACAGCCATCATGCCTCGACTGAGTTGGGTCTAGAAAGACAGATAGAGGGGAGTAAGAGAGAGAAGTGATAGTGATGAGACGAGTCGTAGAAGCTGTTGCCGCTGGAGTCCAGCACGTCCGTATCAGCTGGAGTCCAGATCGTCCGCAGCAGGAGGACGTCTACGGCAGCTCAGAGGAACCTACGAGACAATGGAGCTCTGGGACTCCAGAAAGGTCTATGGTTAGTAACTTTAATGGGACAGGCAGAGTTAAAGTAAGTGATGAAGGGGTTGGGGGGAAGAAGGTGAGCTAGGATCCCAGTGTGTCAGTGTGCCAGTTCCCTTGGCAGTCTAGGCCTATAGCAGCATGACAAAAGCTGGTCCAAGCCTGATCCAGCTCTAACTATAAGCTTTATCAAAAAGGAAAGTTTGAAGCCTACTCTTAAAAGTGGAGAGGGTGTCTGCCTCCCGGACCCTGACTGGTAGATGATTCCAAAGGAGAGGGGCCTGATAACTGAAGGTTCTACCTCCCACACTACTTTTAGAGATTTTAGGTACAACTAGCAAGCCTGCATGTTGGGAGCGTAGAGTTCTAGAGGGGTAATAGGGCACTATGAGCTCTTTAAGATACGAGGGTGCCTGATTTTTAAGGGCTTTGTAGGTTAAAAGAAGGATTTTAAATTCTATTCCCTTGACCACGGTTGTTAACTTTCACTAACATGATCAACACCAGAGACAAACTGATCAAACGTCATGTCAAATCAATCCACAGAGAAGAGTTCAGACACATTTAGCTTCTGCTTGTTGACACCACAGACTAGTGATGGGCGATATGACGATATATATTGTACATATGATAGAAAACTGTCGATCGTGTCATTTTTCTTCTATCGTTTCTATCGTCATTTTATCAATTAAAGTGAATCTTCACAGCATAGGCTGTACTGCGACTGTGGTTTTGCGACATTACGCTGCCTTACGTTAGTCACGTGGTACCAAACACGCCGACACAACAACACCAACAACAACACATGCAGACGAGCAGGGACAGGTAAACATGGAGGAGGACGGCTCAGAAAAAGTTCTATCCCAGTCACAATGGACACATACAGAGTCCCAGGAAGCTCAAATCGAGCTTGTGCCGAAAAGAGGGGGCACGTCTGTGGTTTGGCTACACTTTGGGTTCAACGCGTCTGACACGGAGCAGAAAACCGCGGTTTGCAAACTGTGCCACAAGGTCGTTCCCTCGCCTGACGCCAGCACAACAAACCTCTTCTATCACCTGCAGAGGAAACACGAGAGGGAGTACATAGATGTTCAAAAGTTGCGTTTGAGCAAAGAAAGAAGTGAAACAGGGCCATGTCGGACGAAGAACCGCTACTACACTCAACGGAGCCTGCAGGAGTCTCTTGCACGAGGCACACCGTATGAAAAAAATTCACGTTGCCATAAACAGCTCAATGATGGCGTTACGCGTTTGATATGTAAAGGCGGTCTCCCGATTGAGCTGGTTGACAAGTCAGTGTTCCGAGAGCTCATGGAACTAGCCGATCCACGGTACAAAATGCCCAGTCGGAAGCACTTCACTCGAGTCGAGGTGCCTCGTTTATATGCTGAACGCCGGACTGAAGTAGCGAGGGAAATCAACCGTGTGGCACATTATTCCCTAACAACTGACCTGTGGACGAGCCGACAGACAGATCCCTACATGTGCATAACTATCCACTTCATCGATGACGACTGGACCCTCTGTTCTCGCTGCCTACAGACGGCCTACTTCCCAGAAGACCACACAGGAGCTATGATAGCCCAGGTACTGTTGTTGTTATACTGCTCTGACTTGAACTACAAAGATAAAGATTGTAGAAAAAGCAAATGTTGAGGCTTTGGTCGATCCACCGCTCTGCCTTTTTTTGTATATTATATAATTTTGCACTCCTGTACAGCAATCCAATTTGTGACATTTTCATGTCACTTCCTTTTATTTTTTATGATTCACAGTTTATTGTTATTTTCACAGTAAACAAGCACAAACAAGCAGGGGCACCCTGAACGGCAAGGGCCACCTAGAACTAAAAAAACAAAACAATAAAATTACAAACACACATATACAAATAATAATCATAACAACAACCAATACATACACACACAAAAAAATAAATAAATAAATAAATAAAAGGGGGATGCACAGACAGCTTAAAAAAATAACAGCGCTTCTCATTGAGTTCTACCACAGTATACCCACAATTTCTTACATCATTAAAGTAGTTTAACGGAAATCATTCTCCTGTCTTCTGAGTTGGAAACGTCTTCAGTCAGACAATAAAAATGAGTGATAATGCCCCCACTTCAAGTTGTACTCCTCCACCCTATCTAGAAGTCTGTATGATAATCTTTCCAGGGCAGCAAGCTGACCAAGAGAGGTGTACCATGAAGATAAAACTGGTGCTGAGGAGGCCTTCCATTCTTTAACTAGGGTTTTTCTGCCTAACATGAGGACAGTCTGGGTCCAGTCTGCAAGTGGTGGAGCCAAACCACCCAGAGCAGAGGGGTCACCCAAAATAAACAAGCTGGGAGTGAAGGGGATATCCTGGCCAGTAATTTTTTCTTCTGTGGTGTGTATCCCTGACCAAAACTCCTGAATCCTGGAGCAGCTCCAGAGCATATGCACTAGGGTACCATCTTTATCAAGACATCTCCAGCACACTGGGGTGTCAACCAGACCCACTCTATGCAGCCTGGATGGCGTCCAGTAAACTCTATTTAGAATTTTGAACTGGATCAATCTTGTGCGCAATTCTCTTGACATTTTTTTATTTTCATGTCACTTCCAAATAAAGGGAGAGGAAAAAGTAAGCAGTTTCTGTAGTATGTTGTCCAGAACGTTTTCAAGTTATTCTGTGAAAACTATGTCGTTACGTATATCGTGGTATATCGTTATCGTGATATAAAGTAGTCCATTTCGTGATAGAAGATTTTTTTCATATCGCCCACCACTACCACAGAAGGTGATGGGAAACCGTTAGCATCACAACAATGTGGCTGAAAGGTTAGCTTTAGTTAGCATGCTAAATCAGCAGGTTACAGACATTTCCATATTGGATCCTGTCCATCAATCTGATGAAGGAGCGGAGCAGGTGAGAGATACTTTAGGTTAGAGATCTCTCCAAAGAAAGTTAAACCATGAGCGGTGGTGATGATAGCAGCAGGGTTCAAAGTTGTGACATTAGTTTCTTTTTAAAGGTGTGTGAACCACAGAGCTCAGAGAAGAAGGAGAGCTGAATGAGGACAGTTTCATGTTCAATCCACCGCAACAGGCAGAGAAGAATCCATCACCATGGAACGATCACTGACGAGAAATCACTGGGACTATTTTTAAAAACTGTAAACATAAATCATTTAAATCAATAAAATCATCTTTAATCAATCTTTTTAACGTGTTTGTATCTTCAGTTAGTAGCCGGGTAAGAAACGGGATATTGTACAGTTAGCAGGTAGTTATGGGAAAAAGAATCTGGACAGGGTGAGACAAGACCCTGACACCTATATTATCCCTTCCTTATTCATGATTGATCATTAGATATATCTGACTATAATAACTCTGTTTATTAATCATTAGATATATCTGACTATAATAACTCTATTCATTATTGGATATATCTGACTATAATAACTCTGTTTATTCATCATTAGATATATCTGACTATAATAACTCTGTTTATTCATCATTAGATATATCTGACTATAATAACTCTGTTTATTCATCATTACATATATCTGACTATAATAACTCTGTTTATTCATCATTAGATATATCTGACTATAATAACTCTGTTTATTCATCATTAGATATATCTGACTATAATAACTCTGTTTATTGATCATTAGATATATCTGACTATAATAACTCTGTTTATTGATCATTAGATATATCTGACTATAATAACTCTGTTTATTAATCATTAGATAGATCTGACTATAATAACTGTTTATTCATCATTAGATAGATCTGACTATAATAACTGTTTATTCATCATTAGATATATCGGACTATAATAACTCTGTTTATTGATCATTAGATATATCTGACTATAATAACTCTGTTTATTCATCATTAGATATATCTGACTATAATAACTCTGTTTATTCATCATTAGATAGATCTGACTATAATAACTGTTTATTCATCATTAGATAGATCTGACTATAATAACTGTTTATTCATCATTAGATATATCGGACTATAATAACTCTGTTTATTCATCCTTAGATATATCGGACTATAATAACTCTGTTTATTCATCATTAGATATATCTGACTATAATAACTCTGTTTATTAATCATTAGATATATCGGACTATAATAACTCGTTTTATTCCCTGACAGTGATCTCTCTCTGATTTAATCTTGTGTCGTGTGTGACAGTTTTGGACGTAATGTTTCAGCTGCAGCCCTGACGGTATCAAACTGAGCGCTTCATCAGAATGAGAACATGATTCAAAGTGATAAGTGTTACACCCCTGCACAGTGTGCTGTGAGGGGAGAAATAGGAAAGAAAGAAACACACGCTGTTGCTGGCTTTCATTCCACAATGTAATGAACTTGATGCAGAATAATCATACATTTAAACATACATCTCTTTAACAGTGCCCTGCATCATATAACTGACTTGCAAAAGTACATCGTAACAATAAACTCGGGCCAGCCGGCGCTAAATGTCCCTTCACCATGTTCTGACCATACGGTTTTAGCTAAAACATTAGCATCTGCAGTAGCTTCTATACAAACACATGTATAGTTTTATATGTTTTTGTGCACTTTCCTTACCTGTAAGGGGAGAAATGTGAAAGACAGAAACACGCTGTTGCTGGCTTTCATTGAACAATATAATGATCAACCGCAAGCAACATGCTCCCCCTACTGGCTAAAACTGGAAGTGTCTAAAAGTAAACAAAGTTCAATAAATCCAATCTATTACCTATATAAACTTATATTCTAACCAAAGTGAAAGGAATTAACATCTGAAAATGTAACATATTTTAAAGATGAATGTAGACTGTTTTAACATACTCTTATTCCATTTAGACTGTTTTTAACATTTTTAAACCTTGTAAGCTCAATGATCACTTTTATATTCATTACACAAGCACGCACAGTTTTGTATTTCAAACAGAACAACAACATTACTGACTGTTCTAGTCTAGTCTCTGTTGAAGTCTGATGTCAGGAAAGATAATCAAAAAGTGTCATCAGTAGGGATGTAACTGTGTTGTAAATAACGCGGGATCTTGGTTTCCAAATTCTCACAATAATGCTGTGGCGTGTGACGGTATCAAACAGGATCTCGGAGTACTCCCGTTAGTGTAGTTTTTTTTCTGGCGCTTTTGAGTGGGCCGGTCTGAGAAGTAAACATCATCTCCCATGATCCCATGCGCAGTGCAGGAACAGGGGAGCTGTACAGTCATGGCCAAAAGTTTTGAGAATGACACAAATATTACATTTTCACAAAGTCTGCTGCTTCAGGGTTTTTAGGTGTTTTTGTCAGATGTTTCTATGGTATAATGAAATACAATTAGAAGCATTTCATAAGTATCAAAAGCTTTCATTGAGAATTACACAGAATTCATGCAATTAGTCAATATTTGCAGTGTTGACCCTTCTTTTTCAAGACCTCTGCAATTCTCCCTGGCATGCTGTCAATCAACTTCTGGACCAAATCCTGACTGATGGCAGTCCATTCTTGCATAATCAATGCTTGGAGTTTGTCAGAATTTGTGGGTTTTTGATTGTCCACCCGCCTCTTGAGGATTGACCACAAGTTCTCAATGGGATTAAGATCTGGGGAGTTTCCTGGCCAAGGGCCCAAAATCTTAATGTTTTGTTCCCCGAGCCATTTTGTTATGACTTTTGCTTTATGGCAAGGTGCTCCATCATGCTGGAAAAGGCATTCTTCATCACCAAACTGCCCTTGGATGGTTGGGAGAAGTTGCTCTCGGAGGACGTTCTGGTACCATTCTTTATTCATGGCTGTGTTTTTAGGCAAGATTGTGAGAGAGCCCACTCCCTTGACCGAAAAGCAACCCCACACATGAATGGTCTCAGGATGCTTCACTGTTGGCAAGAGACAGGACTGATGGTAGCGCTCACCTCGTCTTCTCCAAACAAGCCTTCCTCCAGACGCCCCAAACAATCGGAAAGGGGATTCATCAGAGAAAATGACTTTACCCCAGTCCTCAGCAGTCCAGTCCCTGTACCTTCTGCAGAATATCAGTCTGTCCCTGATGTTTTTACTGGAGAGAAGTGGCTTCTTTGCTGCCCTCCTTGACACCAGGCCTTCCTCCAAAAGTCTTCGCCTCACTGTGCGTGCAGATGCACTCACACCTGCCTGCTGCCATTCCTGAGCAAGCTCTGCACTGGTGGTGGCCCGATCCCGCAGCTGTAACACCTTCAGGAGACGGTCTTGGCGCTTGCTGGACTTTCTTGGGCGCCCTGGAGCCTGTTTTGCAACAATTGAACCTCTCTCCTTGAAGTTCTTGATAATTCGATAGACGGTTGACTGAGGTGCAATCTTACTCGCTGCTATAAACTTCCCTGTTAGGCCCTTTTTGTGCAATGCAATGATGGCTGCACGTGTTTCCTTGCAGGTAACCATGGCTAACAGATGAGGAACAATGGAGTCATGCACCATCTTCCTTTTAAAGTGTCCAGTCACTCAATCATGACAGATTGATCGCCAGCCTTGTCCTCATCAACACCCACACCTGTGTTAATGTGTGTGACACCTGTGTGTCATTGAAATGATGTTAGCTGGTCCTTTTGTGGCAGGGCTGAAATGCAGTGGAAATGTGTTTTTGGTGATAAAGTTCATTTTCAAGGCAAAGAGGGACTTTGCAATTAATTGCAGTTGAGCTGATCACTCCTCATAACATTCTGGAGTATATGCAAATTGCCATTATAAAAACTGAAACAGCAGACTTTGTGAAAATTAATAGTTGTGTCATTCTCAAAACTTTTGGCCATGACTGTATGCTCCCCTGCTGGTGAAGCTTTCAGCAGTGTGTCTGCCCCCTGGTGGCTGGCTGCAGTATAGGTAAAAAAATCCGTCTCCCCCATTCATTTGAATGGGGGAGCAGTCAGACTTTAAAAAATAAATACACGTGGTATGAATGTTTCTCACATCCCGATGCTGTGGTGATATGTAGTTAGTATTTGACTGTTTTGTGTTCAAGGCCTCTTTTTCCTGAAAAGTTTCTTTTTCGTTAGTTATTAGAGGTTAAAAAACGGGGTTGTACTTCCTGTTTCCTTTGATTCACAGTAGAGGGAAACTTCAATGGACACACAGCGTCTTGTGACCATAGACTGTATAAAATATGGACGTAGTATCCGTGACGTCACCCATCTGTTCCTGAGAGCTGTTTTGAAGCAAATCGACGGCGGCAGCCATATTGGTAATGCGGAACTCAACCAGGCAGAGTGTGACGTAGTGTGAGCCTCTTAGCCAATGGCTGTGTGTTCCCGACCGGGAGTAACGTCAGTCATGTCCTTATTTGGGCAAAACTCGTAATCCTAATATCTTCTGAACCGTCACGTTAGAAAAAAATTCACTCCCCGTACAGTGTGTGCCATTAGAGAGATTAGCTTCATAGGGCCAAGCCGTTTTTTGAACCAGGCTGTAAACATGTTTATTAATGCTGCAAAGATCGTCTTTTTCCCATTCATATCTATGTGGTTTCCGGTGTTTCTGCAGCCAGCCTCAAGCAGATTCTCGATGTATTGCAGTTTATAACACTTCCGCATTGGCTTCATCGTTTGAGACCGGAGTTTGCCGCTTGCTTGTGATGCTACGCTGTAGGGCGGAGCTTATTACAGTGGCTTCACAGGCTCTGGCTGCACAATGGCTGCGCCCAGGAGCGGGATTTTTTGGCTTCAGAACCGTACAACGGGAAGAGGCGGAGCAACGCTGTCCATTTTTATTTACAGTCTATGTGCAGGAAGAGATGGCTGAAAGCACAGAGGGGCAGCAGAGTGGAAAACTTAAACTAGTGGAACCTCCTGCGAAGTTTAAATCAGAAGTATGGACGCATTTTGGTTTTGCAGTAAACAAAAACGATCGAGGAGAAAACATGACGGACATGCAAAACACTGTTTGCAGACACTGCCAGACCGCCATTGTCTACGAGTCGGGGAATACAAGTAATATGAGAAGTCACTTGATGAATCATCCCCCTGCAGCTGTTTTCAGTGGTGGACAATGAGGGATTTAAAAGGTTGGTGAACGCGCTTGAGCAAAGTTACAAAATTCCAGTCAGTTTAAAGACACTGAACTGAAAGGTTTTATTTGCTTGTTACTTGAAACACTGGATGTGCCTGCACTGCTCTTTGCACTACCTGTTGGTAGTAATAACTGTGATTAGAACATCTGAGCATTATGTTTGTGTTCAATTACAGTAAGTGTGTTTATCCTTATCATTCCTGGCACTTCATTTTCCACACTAGGACATTTTTTCAAAGTCATCTTATTTCTTTGACAATACCGCAATAATACCGTACCGTGGCCTTAATACTGTGACGATATCGTACCATGACGATATCGTACTGTGAGATTTTGCTATCGTTGCATCCCTAGTCATCAGTATTTCATGTGTAGACAAAGTGTACTTCCCATCACTGACATCTCTTCTCTTCACTTCGTGTGTGTGTGTGTGTGTGTGTGTGTGTGTGTGTGTGTGTGTGTGTGTGTGTGTGAGAGTGAGAGTGAGAGTGAGTGAGTGAGTTTGGGCCATAGTCTGTATAAATTATGGACGTAGTATCCGTGACGTCACCCATCTGTTTCTGAGCGCTGTTTTGAGGCCAATCGTTGGCGGCAGCCATATTGTAAATGTTGATCTCAACATAAGTGCTGTTGAGTGAGTGTGATGTAAAGAGGCGGGCTTTGAGCCTCCTCGCAAACAGCTACAGTGTTCCCGCCTGTCAATCAAGTCAGCTGTGCCTCTCATCAGAAGACTCGTAATCTTAATATCTTTGAAATGACCGCGTTGTGAATAAATTCACCCCCTGTACAGTGTGTGCTGATAGAGAAATGAGCTATCCAGACTACACTTGTTTTTTGAACCAGGCTGTAAACATGTTTATTTCTGCTGTAAAGATCGGCTTCTTTGAATTGGTGTGTATGTGGTTTCTAGTATTTCCTCAAGTGGACACTCTATGAACTGCAGTTTTTAACACTTGGCTTTAATGCTCACGGCCGGAGGTTGCCACTTGGTTTGGGCCCATATGTCAATAAAAAAATTCCCTCTCAATGAAAAATATGGAAATGTCCTGAGAGGATTTCTCCTTTGTGAATCCTCGTGTTGGGCTCATTAACCTCAGCCGTCAGGATGAAGCTCCCACTTCCAACGTTCCTTCCTCCTCAACACACTCCTACAGTTTGTTTCATTTGTCAAGTGGAAAAAACCTGATTGACTGTGCAGAGCCTGGAGTGAATATATGATGCTGTAACTATGAAGTAAAGCATAAGATACCCCTTTTCGACCGAGGCAGTTTCAGGGCCGGTTCGGAGCCAGCGCTCAATTGAGAACCAGTTATTCGTGTTTCGACTGTGAGTGAACCGGTTCCAGAGCGCCTCCAACTCTTTGTCTAGAACCGTGAACCGCTTACGTGAGTGGCGAGGGGCGGGGTTGCCATGATCAAACCAAACGTGTTTCCACCATTGTCCTGCAGTGAAAAAACAAAAGAGAATAATGGATTCCAAGGCAGAGCAGTGGTCGGCCGAGGAGACCAGCTGCCGCTGTCCGCCTTCGTTGTTGTTGTGAGGGAAAGATCGCGCTAGCGCTGCTGGGAAAAGCGGTCACGTAAATCTGATGTCACGACGTGCCTCTTTCACGGGCTCAGGCGGACGGAAAAAACAAATGGGTGCCGCGCTGGTATGTGAGTTCATCCAGCTCCGCACCAGCGCAAGCTCCAGCCCGGAAATACAACCCGGTTCACGTTGGTCCAAAAGAGGTAATATTCATCTGCATGATAAGCCAGGATGAAGTGAACAGACAGAGGCACTAACCCAGTTAACACAGTTTACTGCTTTACGAGCACCATGAAAACACCCTCACAGTCCTCCTTTGAATACGCCTCCTCTATTCCCCCTCTCCATGTTTCTCTCAGTTCAGCAGGTGAACCAACATAACCTGTCGCTCTCCCCTCTCTCCTCATGCTCTCTTCTTCTCTGCATCTCATCTGTGGATTTAATGTAAGATGCTGTCTCTGCTGCATTTCCCAGGAGGAAGAGGGAAGCTCTCAATAATTCATGGGCTGTCTCAGACTCTTTTCCAGCACCGACCTCTGCTGCTGCTGCTGCTGCTGCTGCTGCTGCTGCCGTGCTGCTGCTGCTGCTGCTAAGTCCTGCAGCTGGCACAGCCTGGCAGCCAAGCGTACTGACCGACTCTGTGCCAGCAGTTGTTCTCCACCATAATGGGCCGTAATGAAAAGTGTTTTTGCTGTGTGTGACTGTGGGCAGGATTTATCTGAGCTGGACTCATTTTATAACAGAAAAATCCCTCTGCTTTGAATCAAAGTCACATCTAATCGAGACTTTCAACACGATTCGAAACGAGACTCTTCAGGGAAAATAAGTTGTGCTTCACCCGTTCATTCAGTGAAAGACACTCACTGCATCGCTTACTGTTACCTGGTTTGGGTGCAGGATTGCAAGTGTAAACCTTACTTAGTGCCAGTTAGTCTGGCTCTTATAGTGCAGGAAAGTCCTGCACCTTTATATTTTATCTTTACACAACCAGCAAGAACCAGAGCGCACTGAAAGGGCAGCAGAGAAGGTACTTTGTAATGTGGACATGAGGGCACCATGTTTCCTCTATATAGCTGCATTTCAACCAAGAGTTCCAGTACCTGAGTACCAAGAGTACCAGTACCCTGAACTAAAAGGTTCCTGTGCCCCCATTGTTGTCTACGTTTCGACCGCGGGCTGAAGTCCCGGGTTGATTGTGCAAATCAGGCCGGTGACGTATGGAGGAAAAAAAAGTAAATGCACTACACCACCAGACCAGTAGAGGGCAGTACAACAAAGAGGAATGCCATTCATCACAGATGACACCATAGAAGCAGACGGACAGGCAGGTATCATTATGAGCAACACAACAGTTAGCCTGTTAGCATGAAGAGACTCAGCTGGTCTGTTTTAGATGGTGCTATATTTCATCACAGATGGATTCACTGAATCAACACGTGAGAGGAGATAAGCGCGAGTAGCAAAGACGTTTCAACACGGCTTTAAAATCCTTTTGAACTCAAAAAGCCGTGATCGCAGAGATCGGCCGGTGTTTTGGTTTAAACAGCGACCCTGTTAACTGGAGACTTTCAGCCGGATGCATCCCTCATAAACGTCTTTAGACCATCATTAAATATCTGATGAGGATATTTTGAAATCTTAATAAAAACTAAACTAGTTTGCATTCCCAGGAACTCCCTCTGTGTTTCAACAGCTGTGTAAACTCCACAAACACTGACACGTTCAGCTGAAGGTCTCCAGTTTACAGGGTCACTTTTAAAACCGGAACACCGGGAGGAGAAACCCATTCACGGTGGGCTGAGAGAAGACTACTGTTACAAGCTGCTAAATCAAGAGAATCACAGCTTCTTCTTTTGAAAAGTACACACACATACAAAAAAGATAGAACAAATCAAAACTAATGAAAGAAAGAGAAATCAAGTGAATCACAGATGTGTGTGATGTTATTGTGGACGGAGGGAGGATTAAAACACTGTGGTTAATCTACCAATCAGACACATTCAGCATTGCAGGCGCTGCCACCTGAAAGTCCCGGGACCTTGGAAAAGTACTACCCCCCTAGCAGGGACTTTTTCAGGGGGAGATTATCTACCCCTGAACTAAATTTAGACCCTGGGTCCACCGGTCGAAACGCACGTAGTTCAGGGGTAAAGTCCCTCCGGTCGAAAAACGCCTAAACAGTCTCATCTTCAGGTCTGATTTTCTCTCTCCTAAATATCGCTCTGCCGACTTTTGTGATGCGGCTGCTCGCTGTCATCAGTCAGATCAGCTGCCCCTGCTGTTTGCTTAGCTCGTAGCCGTTAGCTCAAACTCAAAGTTCAACCTCAAACTCTGTGAGAGTTTCATTCAGTTTGATACAGATCATGTAGTCATAGGTCATGAATGAGTTGGTGTACATGCTGGGTTTCTCTATCAAAAACGTAATATTAGTCCTCTTACTGAGGTCTTCTTACCATTTGTCCAAGTCAGTTAGTTTAGACATAAGTCACAAGCTTTAATCCCAGTGTGTGTGAGTGCTGGCTCGCTACGTCGTCATTGTTTACAGACACTAAATGGATCTATACTTAAGACCATGATATTCACCAATCTGCAGGGCCTCCAGAGTCTGTTCTGATAGGCCGAGGGGGGGATTATACTTCTTAATATAAGCTGAAAACAGTAATCCAAGAGTTGACAAGTGACATATCTTTGATGTTGTAAAGAAAATATAAATATGAAGTCATCCACAATACACAGAAACTCTGTACCAGCAGGAACCAAGAGAAGGACCAGATAGAAAGCTCCTCCCCCAGAGGATGAGCTGCACCAGGGTTACCTCACAGGATTTACACCTGACCCCTCCTGTCGTCAGGGCCCGGCCTCTGTGGACCAGCTGCTGGTCCTCTAGACTTTACAGATAGCATTTATAATGAATTGAGCTGTCAGTTAACCTTGTGCTACAGATTTACACACTCTGTTATCAGCCGGCAGCTTCATCCTTCATCCTCTCTGAAGCGGTAATCTTCTCTGTCACTTCTGCAGGACGCCATGTTTCTGACTCATGCTTTCCAAAACACATTCAGGTGCATGTGTTCCAAAAATGAAAGGGATGCCATAACAGCTAACAAACAAAAGTCACTTCTCTAGTCTCTATGAACTTGTGTACCGAAGACAGATACTTCTACTTCCCCAAAGAAGTAAGAAAAACACGAAAAACTAAGTAACGCTACGGTCAGAAAATCTGTGGCTCCTCGTCCTGCTCAGATCAAAGCCCTCACTTCAGCTCACATGCTCAGTTGCCAGTTTACTCCAATCACCTGCGCCTGACAGTAGCACCCATCAACTACAGCAGAACAATTAAAGGCACAGATGTTAGTACAAACATGTAGTGAGAATATAGAATCTGTTTGAAACAATTCTAACCTTGAATCTCCCCAAAAGGTGCATTTCCACCAAGAGGTCCGGGGTCTTTTAGCCCCCAGAACTACTTTACCCTGAACTAAAAGGTTCCTGTGCCCCCATTGTGGTCTGTGTTTCGACCGCAGGCTGAAGTCCCGGGTAGATTGTGTAAATCAGGCCAGTGACGTATGGAGAAAGAAAAAGTAAATGCACTACACCACCAGACCAGTAGAGGGCAGTAACACAAAGAGGAATGCCATTCTTCACAGATGACACCATAGAAGCAGACGGACAGGCAGGTATCATTATGAGCAACACAACAGTTAGCCTGTTAGCATGAAGAGACTCAGCTGGTGCTGTTTTAGATGGTGCTATATTTCATCACAGATGGATTCACTGAATTAACACGTGAGAGGAGATAAGCGCGAGTAGCAAAGACGTTTCAACACGCCTTTAAAATCCTTTGAACTCAAAAAGCCGTGGCAGAGATCGCCCGGTGTTTTGGTTTAAACAGCGACCCTGTTAACTGGGGACTTTCAGCCGGATGCATCCCTCATAAACGTCTTTAGACCATCATTAAATATCTGATGAGGATATTTTGAAATCTTAATAAAAACTAAACTAGTTTGCATTCCCAGGAACTCCCTCTGTGTTTCAACAGCTGTGTAAACTCCACAAACACTGACACGTTCAGCTGAAGGTCTCCAGTTTACAGGGTCACTTTTAAAACCGGAACACCGGGAGAGACGCATTCACGGTGGGCTGAGAGAAGACTACTGTTACAAGCTGCTAAATCAAGAGAATCCCAGCTTCTTCTTTTGAAAAGTACACACATACAAAAAAGATAGAACAAATAAAAACTAATGAAAGAAAGAGAAATCAAGAGAATCACAGATGTGTGTGATGTTATTGTGGACGGAGGGAGGAATAAAAACACTGAGGTTAATCTACCAATCAGACACGTTCAGCATTGCAGGCCCCGCCCCCCAAAAGTCCCAGGACCTTTGAAAAGTACTACCCCCCTAGCAGGGGCGTTTTTCGGGGGGAGATTATCTACCCCTGAACTAAATTTAAACCCTGGGTCCACCGGTCGAAGCGCATGTAGTTCAGGGGTAAAGTTCCTCTGGTTGAAAAACATCTTATGGCTCTAACACTCAATCTCTAACACAAGCAAACAGTCTCTCTCTCTTTCCATGATGTCTCTCTCTCTCTCTCTCTCTCTCTCTCTCTCTCTCTCTCTCTCTCTCTCTCTCTCTCTCTCTCTCTCTCTCTTCATTTTAAAGCTGTGTCTCTGAGTGCCTGGCTCTCTGCAGTCTCCATAGATACACAGTCAGTGTGAGACTATCATTCAAAGACAGAGCAGATCTAGGTCAAACCTCTGCTGTTGGAGACGAACACACCATACTGCCCATGTGTGTGGTTACTGTCTAATGTAAACCACGGTTTGTATCTGTACCAGCCTGGGTTGTGTCATTTTACTCCTGCGTGAACCTTACCTGTAAAATAATTAACTCTTCCTGAAGCTGCACTAGTGAATAATTAATATTACCAAAGGATCAAATGACTGTGTGAACAGGGAAGTCTGCAGTGTCTGTTGCCTCTCAGTTCAGAGTATTAAAAGGTTCCATGAATCTAAAAGAAAAATAATGGTCCCCATGCAACACGAGGGTTCACAAGATGGTTTACAGGAGGGGCTGAGGCTGGCACAGTTTGACAGACATTTGACACCACATGATCACAGATGGAAAGGTTCATCTATTCATACCAAACGGTTTCAGCTCTCTGGGTTCGGTGCAGACTTAAAGCTAGAGCAAATTCTTAGTGACGGTACTGAATGCAGGTACAACATAACATGCTGAATATCAACCATCAGGCTCACCAGTCAGGGTCCGGGAGGCAGACACCCTCTCTACTTTTAAGAGTAGGCTTCAAACTTTCCTTTTTGATAAAGCTTATAGTTAGAGCTTGATCAGCTCTTAGTTATGCTGCTATAGGCTTAGACTGCTGGGGGAACTGGCACACTGACACACTGGGATCCCATCTCACCCCCTTCCCCCCAACCCCCTCATCACTTACTTTAACTCTCCCTGTCCCATTAAAGTTACTAACCATAGACTTTTCTGGAGTCCCTGAGCTCCCTTGTCTCGTAGGTTCCTCTGAGCTGCCGTAGACGTCCTCCTGCTGTGGACGTTCCAGACTCCAGCTGATACAGACGTGCTGGACTCCAGCGGCAACAGCTTCTACTACTCGTCTCATCACTATCACCGCTCCCTCTCTCTCTTATTCTCCTCTATCCCTCTTTCCAGACCCAACTCAGTCGAGGCAGATGTCTGTCTAACATGAGTCTGGTTCTGCTCGAGGTTTCTGCCTGTTAAAGGAAGTTTTTCTTCTCCACTGTAACTAGTTAAATACTGCGAGGTGCAATGCTCATGGTGGATTAAGGTGGGGTCAGACTGAGTCTTATCCTGTCTTGGTGTTGGGTCTCTGTTCACAATTTGACATAGAGTGGTCTAGACCTGCTCTGTTTGTAGACACAAAGTAAAGAGAGAGAGCTGATGAAGGGGTGAAATGGAACAATGAACGCTTCCTTACGGTTATTTTACAAACTTTAAAGAACTTTGAAGCATGTCCATAGTTGTGCACCAGCGTGTACAAAGAGTCCTGGTTTTGTGTAAATGTGTGTGTCTCACACCTGCAGCTCTCTAACAGCCTCAGCAGACAGACCGCTCAGACTCACGGGGCATAAAAACATGCATCAGACCCGCGGCTGATGTTGAGAATGGGCTCACGTTGTCTCTGCCTCTCTATCCAGGTGATTTATTTGCACAGCTGTTCGAGCTGCTTCCCCCTCTCCACAGGTGTTCCTGTTTCTGCAGGTTCTCTGTTGCCAGGTTCCCGTGCTCTACACCTGTCATGTGCCTCCCGGATATGGCTATAGATTATGAGAGCGGACAGGTAGACACTGTGGGCAGGAACAGACTCTCTTCTGTTTATCTGCTCGGTGTTGTGCTGATACATTCATCAGGTATCAGACATTTGGTTACACAAATTTACTGCTGGACAGCTGTGCAAACACACAGCTATGAGGAAGTGTTAGAGGGAACTACTGTAGCAAGAAATGCACATCCAACACATGACATGTGAGGACAGAGGGCAGAGTAAAGCATGTCACTGATCTGATAAAGACATAAATATGTTGCTTTTAAAGCCTCAGTTCTTTTTCTGCTTGATCATTTTGAACAAGAAGTGAATCCATCTTTCTCGATTTAATTCTGGTCTTATGGCTCATTGTCTATAAACTGCATTGCAATGATTCCTCTCACTGAATGCCCCCTCTGTCCTCGTAATGTGCTGTAAAAATGAAAAGGTTAGGCTTTGTGGACGAGGATTCAGACCAGTTCATCTGTTTTGTGTCTCTGTGTTCTCGGTCCTCTGCAGAGTTCCTCAGTGTGTGTCATCTGAGCCGTCCTCTGTCGATGCAAATAAGGACTCTACTTCCTCTTGCTCTCACACACGTTCCTTTCTGCAGATTAGAATACATTTCAGACTCTTCATTATTAACTTTCCTCATCAGCAAAGAATCAAACATTGTTCTGACCGAGCCACAGAGCAGCTTGACTCTCTCTTCTCATGATACCACCTAACTGGGTGCAGTTGATTCGGGACTCTACTCAGTATCACCAAATAAGAAAACGTAATTAGCATTGAACAGTATCTTTGTCAAGGACAGAACCAAACCTGAGCTGGACAGACGGACAAATGATAGAAACTAGAGATGCTCCAAAGCGACTCATTCCCTGGTCACTAAAGGACACACTTAGAAACACTCCAAACTGAGCACACTTATGGACCTCTTCCACTGGCCTGTCTTAGCCCTACTCTACTGGACTTGACTTGACTCTACTCGGTTTGTGTTGCGTTTCCACGGACGCGGTACCTCGTGTCAGATACCAGTTTTTCGTACCTGCTCTGCTCTGGTTCCAAGCGAGCTGAGCCGATACTAAAAGGTGACGTCTACGGTAGGGCTGAACGATATATCGTTATCGTATCGTTATCGCGATATGAACATTCAAGATATTCATTTCGCAAAATCAACGATATCAACGAGATTTTCCCCGCTTGCCCTGACATGTACAGCTAAGGCCAGCCAACCACAAACCTCCTTTCATGCTTGCCATTGATTGACAGCTGAAGCCAGTGATGTATCTGATATTCAACCACATAAGATTAAGTATATGTTGCTAGTCTGTGTTGTTTAAAATAAGTCCAGGGACCCACAAGAATGAGTTACAATAGTAGGCTCCAGAAGTCTCTAGGGAGGGCCTAAAAAAGATCACCTTTGACCTAGGCAAATCTATGATTGACAGTGACAGTTGACGTCTTTGTCAATACTTAGAACAAGGCGTCCATAAAAGGAGTCAAATAGCAGCTAACTTGAAACTTGTGTTGAAGAGTCCATATTTGTGTATGTTTGAAGGACACCCTCATTCTAATTTGAGTGCACCTTCATAGTATTTAAGCCAGAACGTGGAGACAGAAGAGAGGCGACTTCATCTGGCCCGGTCGTCCTCCAAGCAGTCGCGATGCTTGTTACTGATGCTGATGCTGTTTGATTGTAATAAATCGAATTACTATTCAAGCTGGCCAGTGTCACGAGGTTCATTCTACATCTACACATCACGGGCTGTTAAGACACGACACCAGCCAATGACAAACATCAGAGGGAGGGCGCGAGGGAGACGGAGACACACACTCACACATACGCTACACACAGCTGGGAAACAGAAAGAGAAACTTAAAGGTGACATATCATGCAAAATTGACTTTTTAATGGTTCTTTACCTGAAATATGTTTCCCTGGCATGTCTACAAACCCCCCAAGAATGAAAAGAATCCATTCTGCCCCTGTTCTGATTTCTCCACCTTTCTGTAAATGTGTGTGAAACGAGCCGTTTCAGACTTCAGTGTTTTTGTTACGTAACAACAATATCCGGTCTGTCACGGAGTCAGAGCTCGGAGCTTGTTCAGCCCATAGACTGTATAAAATAATACTGAATCCCTCCCCCATTTTTCATTACCTGCACACGTGTGCTAACAAGGAGCTTAGGAGGGAGGCATGCTAGTTGTAGGCTGTCTTAATAAACACAAAGGTCGGTTTTACTCCCCACGTCTGCAGATTTATCTAGTGGATGATTCTTATTTATCATGGATAAGTGCTAGCGCTAGTTAGCATAGCTACATAGCTACATGTCGTAGCTGTAGCTGTGTAGCAAGACACACGTCTACATACTGACAAATAAAACAACAAGAAACACATAATCTGTGACCAATCCTTCAGAAAAGGTCCCGCTGCCTTTCTGGCAGAGGTCGGTTTTACTCTCCACGTCTGCAGATTTGAAGATCTAGTGGATGATTTTTATTTATCATGGATAAGTGCTAGCGCTAGTTAGCATAGCCACATAGCTACATGTTCGTAGCTGTGTACCAAGACACACGTCTACATACTGATAAATAAAACAACAAGAAACACTAAATCTGTGACCAATCGTTCAGAAAGGTCCTGCTACAGGCGCCTCTCCGTCAGGATCAGATTCTGGATCAGATTCAGAGGGTTGAAGTAACGCGATCTCTGAGCAGCCGCGTATATTCAGCCAACATGTAAACATTAGATCAACGTGCTGGAGAGCCGAGGCACATCCACTTCCTGAGGGGGCGTGGTCAGAGAGAAAACAGAGTGTTCTGATGAGGACTGAAGTAGAGGGTTCTTCAGGCAGACCAAAATCTGATTTCAAAGTGTTTTTTTGAGCATAAACTTTAAAGACATGTTTTGGGGACCTCTTAGACCAATATATATTGATGAAAAAAGCGTGATATGTCACCTTTAAGAAACAGTTTTCAGAAAATGGTTCAGACGCTGGACAAACGTTACAAAATACCATCCCGAACATATTTTAATCAAGTGACCATTCCCAAACTCTACAACCAATGTAAAAGGAAAGTTGAATCCGAGCTCCGTCAAATTGATCATTTTGTCACAACCACGGATCTGTGGTCGAGCCGGACCACCCAACCTTACATCAGTTTAACGGTTCATTTTATAACAACAAAGACCCGATGTCTGCAGACGTCCTTCTTCCCCTGGGGAGCATGCTGGGGATAATATAACACATGAGATGAGAGGTGCATTAGCGGACTGGGATTTGAAGGAGGACTAACAGGTTTGCGTGACCACTGATAACGCATCCAACATTAGGGATGGGTACCGAATTCGGTACTTTTATAGGTACCGACCGAATTCCGTCGGTACAACCGAGTACCGACTCACGTAAAATCAAACGGTGCCATGTTTCGGTACCTGAACGCATCCCTGTGACTGTGAGGGAGTGGAAGAGGAGGTGATTTTCCATACTTTCACCCTGTAATAAAGTCAGAGACTGACCGGGTGGACGTCCCTGCTCTCTGCTCTCTGCTCTCTGCTCTCTGCTCTCTGCTCTCTGCTCTCTGCATCTGCGCGGGAGCGCGCCAAACGGAGCCTGCAGCTGACGGGCGCGCACACTCACCGCGATGCAGAACTTCATGAGGATTAAGTTTATTTTCTACAGTCTATGGTTGAGACTGACTCTCTCGCTCCGACTACCTAACCCCGCTTATAACCGTTCCTGTGTGCGTGAATGCCCAACAAGTAAGTTGTGTGTCCTGTTATTATAAAGAGACGGATAACTGACTTTTTCCCGTCTGCAGGCGTTCACGTGTGTTCATTGATAAACTCCAGAAAGAGCAATTAGACGCCACGAGCATGTGTCAGCTAATATATGTAATCACCTATATAATCCTGTTTCTGTTAGTTTCATGTTAAATTGAATAAATATGTTAAATTAAACAAATTTGAGATTTTTTTTTTTAATTAATATTTATTACCACATAAAAACCAAGCGGCAAACTCCGGTCTCAAACGATGAAGCCAATGCGGAAGTGATATAAACTGCAATACATCGAAAATCCACTTGAGGCTGGCTGCAGAAACACCGGAAACCACATAGATATGAATGGGAAAAAGACGATCTTTGCAGCATTATTAAACATGTTTACAGCCTGGTTCAAAAAACGGCTTGGCCCTACAACGCTAATCTCTCTAATGGCACACACTGTATGGGGAGTGAATTTTTTTCTAACATGACGGTTCAGAAGATATTAAGATTATGAGTTTTGCCCAAATAAGGACATGACTGACGTGACTCCCGGTCGGGAACACACAGCCATTGGCTAAGAGGCTCACACTACGTCACACTCTGCCCAGTTGAGTTCCGCATTACCAATATGGCTGCCGCCGTCGATTTGCTTCAAAACAGCTCTCAGGAACAGATGGGTGACGTCACGGATACTACGTCCATATTTTATACAGTCTATGATAAAAACACAAAAGTACAGAAAATTGGTACCGTTGAGTACCGGTACTGATTCCCAGGTACCGGGTATCGGTAACGTATCGGTTCAAATGTGAAAGGTACCCATCCCTATCCAACATGATAAAGGCTGGAGGTGAGTGGATGGACGCGGCTTCAGTGCTTTGGACACAGGGTTTACCTGGTGATAGGTACGTTTAACTATGTTTATTTTAATAACTTTGTTTAGAAGAGGGAGCAAGAGAGAGAGACAGTGTGTGTGTGTGTGTGTGTGAGAGAAAGAGGGAGAGAGAGACAGAGAGAGGGACAGGGTGTGTGTGTGTGTGTGTGTGCGAGAGAGACTTCTGAAAAATGCGTAGTTTTCACTGAACCCATAGTCATATCGTATCATATCGATACCGAGATATCTGGCATGAATATCGAGATATGACATTTTTTCAGATATCGTTCAGCACTAGTCTACGGACTGACGGCCACTGATTGGTCAGAGAATGTTGTCACCGCAGAGTCACGAGCGCGACGCCCAACACATGAATCAAACCCGCCATTTTTAAAAAACGACATCAGTACTGTACAATCTTATCGACGCCTGCAGCCTAATTTTGCTTTCATCTCTCGCTCGGCATGCAACAAAAAGCCACAGGCCGAACAGCAAGCACACTGTTGCCTCCATGTCCTCCATTGTTTGTGATGGTTGTGTTTGTGTCACGTTCAATATGACGTGAACGCAGTTTCGTGCAGCAGTTTCTCGCAGCTCTGTTATGATGACCCCGCCCACCGTTGGTCAGTACTCGGGCTGGTGGAAAAGGTACCCAAACCGAGTAGAGTTGAGTTGAGTAGAGCCGAGTCCAGTCGAGTAGGGCTGGAACTGTGTCGTGGAAAAGGGCAATTAGTTTAACAAAGAGAAACCAAGCAGTAACCTCTGGCCATGAGAAATGAAGTCGATGTGGAAGTGTTAAAAACTGCACTTCCTTTAGTTTCCATTTCAGTTATCAGGCCCCTCTCCTTTGGAGCTCTCTTGTCTCGTAGGTTCCTCTGAGCTGCCGTAGACGTCCTCCTGCTGTGGACGTTCCAGACTCCAGCTGATACGGACGTGCTGGACTCCAGCAGCAACAGCTACTACTACTCGTCTCACCCATATCATCACTCCCTCTCTCTCTTATTCTCCTCTATCCCTCTTTCCAGACCCAACTGGGTCGAGGCAGATGGCTGTCTAACATGAGTCTGGTTCTGCTCGAGGTTTCTGCCTGTTAAAGGAAGTTTGTCCTCTCCGCTGTAACTAGCTAAATACTGCAAGGTGCAATGCTCATGGTGGATTAAGGTGGGGTCATACTGAGTCTTATCCTGTCTTGGTGTTGGGTCTCTGTTCATAATTTGACATAGAGTGGTCTAGACCTGCTCTGTTTGTAGACACAAAGTAAAGAGAGAGAGCTGATGAAGGGGTGAAATGGAACAATGAGCGCTTCCTTACGGTTATTTTACAAACTTTAAAGAACTTTGAAGCATGTCCATAGTTGTGCACCAGCGTGCAGAAGGAGTCCTGGTTTTGTGTAAATGTGTGTGTCTCACACCTGCAGCTCTCTAACAGCCTCAGCAGACAGACCGCTCAGACTCACGGGGCATAAAAACATGCATCAGACTCGCGGCTGATGTTGAGAATGGGCTCACGTTGTCTCTGCCTCTCTATCCAGGTGATTTATTTGCACAGCTGTTCGAGCTGCTTCCCCCTCTCCACAGGTGTTCCTGTTTCTGCAGGTTCTCTGTTGCCAGGTTCTCGTGCTCTACACCTGTCATGTGCCTCCCGGATATGGCTATAGATTATCAGAGCGGACAGGTAGACACTGTGGGCAGGAACAGACTCTCTTCTGTTTATCTGCTCGGTGTTAAAAGCGTCTTGAGATAACGTTTGTTGGCACTATACAAATAAAGATTGATTGATTGATTGATTGATTGTTTGATTGATTGATTGATTGATTGATTGATTGATTGATTGATTGATTGAAAGTGTCGGATGCATCACAGCCTCGAGCAGAGCATACAGCCTTTGCAGATTTGAAGTAATCCATTAGAGCAGTGGACAGGATGCACAGCAGACTTACTTAGCAGCAGCACAATACAAAATCCTGTCATCAGTATATAAATGAATGTTACAATCTGAAACAGCAGACATAATATCATTTATATAATTAGTGAAAAGAACAGGACCGAGGACAGAGCCTTGTGGAACACCGTTTACAATTTCAACCAGTTCTGATTTCACAGCTTCTTGGGCGACACACTGCTGTCTGCCCATGAGACAGAACTTCAACCAGTTCTATGCATCTTTATTGAAACCATCATTTTCAAGCTTTTTTCAAAGGCATCGCATGATGAACTGTGTCAAAAGCTTTGGAAAGATCAATAAAGACAGCTGCACAGTGTCTCCTGTTATCCAAGGCTGAAATTATATCATTCAAAACAATGGAAACCCTTTTTACATACTCTACTTTATAAAAGATCACTGTTGAAGATCAATGACATGATTCCTCGTTGCTCTCTGTCCGAGGGAGGGAGAGGGGGAGAGAGAGAGAGAAAGAGAGAGAGAGAGAAAGAAAGAGAGAGAGAGAGAGACAGATAGAGAGAGAGAGGTCGTGAAGGGAAACATTATAAACTGGGTTAACTGGGTGTCTTTATTTAAACAAGTGTTCTCTGAAGTCCATCCTACCCTACGCCGATGACCTGGTCTGCTTGTTGGTCATATAGAGACGTCACTGTTTCACCCTCTCACAGCAGCTTTAGAGTAAACTGAAGGTGCATTTCCACCAAGAGTTCTGGGGTCTTTTAGTCCCCAGAACTACTTTACCCTGAACTAAAAGGTTCCTGTGCCCCCATTGTTGTCTGCGTTTTGACCACGGGGCAGAAGCCCGGGTAGATTGTGTAAATCAGGCCAGTGCTGTATGGAGAAAGAAAAAGTAAATGCACTACACCACCAGACCAGTAGAGGGCAGTAAAACAAAGAGGAATGCCATTCATCACAGATGACACCATAGAAGCAGACGGACAGGCAAGTATCATTATGAGCAACACAACAGTTAGCCTGTTAGCATGAAGAGACTCAGCTGGCTCTGTTTTAGATGGTGCTATATTTCATCACAGATGGATTCACTGAATCAACACGTGAGAGGAGATAAGCACGAGTAGCAAAGACGTTTCAACACGGCTTTAAAATCCTTTTGAACTCAAAAAGCCGTGGCAGAGATCGGCCGGTGTTTTGGTTTAAACAGCGACCCTGTTAAATGGAGACTTTCAGCCGGATGCATCCCTCATAAACGTCTTTAGACCATCATTAAATATCTGATGAGGATATTTTGAAATCTTAATAAAAACTAAACTAGTTTGCATTCCCAGGAACTCCCTCTGTGTTTCAACAGCTGTGTAAACTCCACAAACACTGACACGTTCAGCTGAAGGTCTCCAGTTTACAGGGTCACTTTTAAAACCGTAACACCGGGAGAGACGCATTCACGGTGGGCTGAGAAAAGACTTCTGTTACAAGCTGCTAAATCAAGAGAATCACAGCTTCTTCTTTTGAAAAGTACACACACATACAAAAAAGATAGAACAAATAAAAACTAATGAAAGAAAGAGAAATCAAGAGAATCACAGATGTGTGTGATGTTATTGTGGACGGAGGGAGGAATAAAAACACTGAGGTTAATCTACCAATCAGACACGTTCAGCATTGCAGGCCCCGCCCCCTGAAAGTCCCGGGACCTTTGAAAAGTACTACCCCCCTAGCAGGGGCTTATCAGGGGGGAGGTTATCTACCCCTGAACTAAATTTAGACCCTGGGTCCACCGGTCGAAACGCACGTAGTTCAGGGGTAAAGTTCCTCTGGTGGAAAAAAGCCTTGAATAAAATATCTCTGTAACTGCACGTCTCTGAACTATAAGATGCTCTTTCACAGCATGTTCATCTTCAAAGAGATGGTACATTATATTTGATCAGTTAATCCATGTAATCCTGATATCTGGGCCTGGATGTTCTTCTAATTAATGCATGAGCTTTATATCTGTGAGTGTGGACCAACATATGGGACTGAAGCTCTCTGTAAGTGCTGACTGGACGCTCTGCTCTCATCATCAATCCTCCAAACAGCCTCAGAGAGGCCGGAGCACAGCGGCCTGGTTATAAATCTACAGACAGAAATGACGCAGCTGTTACTATTATTATTACAGAGGCTCCCCGATGCATCGCACGTGCCTCCTCCCACTGTGATGTAGGAAGGTAGAAGAGCTAAAAATAGCTCTTCCCCCCTCCATTCTCATCCCCATACACAAACCCCACCCTCCATCAGGACACCAGCAAAGGCATCAGGCAGAGATAAAATCAGGCTGCCTGAGGACAGATCAGCTTTGGCTTTAAAAAAAACAGCACAAACCTCAGCAACATAAAGCAGCTGACAGGCCGCAGGGTTTCTGATGGCTAATAATAGACCCAGCACGGCTTAAAGGGTTCACAATGTGGAGGATGAGGAGATCGTCGCATCAGATTGGGACACACATCTGGAGCATGGCATGGGAACAGCTCACAGCATATCTGCAGCATGTTTTCATCAGGATGACTGAGACTATCAGACTGACAGGTCTAAGACTCCAGGGGGTTTGTTATTAACAGAAAGACCGGTTTGGTTGGATCTTGTCTTAAAGCTGGGTAGAGTCAGTCGTCTATCAATCGGAAGGTTGGCGGTTTGATCCCAGCTCCTGCAGTCTCATGTCAAAGTGTCCTTGAGCAAGACACGGAACCCCGAATTGCTCCCTCTGTTGTTCAGAGGTGTGTGAATGTGAACGAATGAGATCAGCTACCACTGATGGTCCCTCACTGTAGCAGCCTCTACCATCAGTGAGTGAATGGGTATGAATGGGTGAATGTGACGAGTAGTGTAAAAGTGCTTTGAGCGGTCAGAAAGACTAGAAAAGAGCTATATAAGTACAAGTCCATTTACCATTACCAAGTCCATGTCACTGAACCGTCCTAACAAGGTGCAGAACCACACAGTGTCCCAACATGGTGCAGAAACACACTGCGTCCCAACACGGTGCAGAACCACGCTGCGTCCCAACATGGTGCAGAACCACGCTGCGTCCCAACACGGTGCAGAACCGCGCTGCGTCCTAACATGGTGCAGAACCACGCTGCGTCCCAACATGGTGCAGAACCACACTGCGTCCCAACACGGTGCAGAACCACGCTGCGTCCCAACACGGTGCAGAACCAAGCTGCGTCCCAACATGATGCAGAACCACACTGTGTCCCAACACGGTGCAGAACCACACTGCGTCCCAATACAGTGCAGAACTGCGCTGTGTCCCAACACGGTGCAGAACCACACTGCGTCCCAACACAGTGCAGAACCACACTGCATCCCAACACGGTGCAGAACCACACTGCGTCCCAACAAGGTGCAGAACCACACTGCGTCCCAATATGGTGCAGAACCACACTGCGTCCCAAAACGGTGCAGAACCACACTGCGTCCCAACACGGTGCAGAACCACGCTGCGTCCCAACACGGTGCAGAACCACACTGCGTCCCAACATGGTGCAGAACCACACTGCGTCCCAACATGGTGCAGAACCACACTGCGTCCCAACACGGTGCAGAACCACACTGCGTCCCAACATGGTGCAGAACCACACTGCATCCCAACACGGTGCAGAACCACGCTGCGTCCCAACACGGTGCAGAACCACACTGCGTCCCAACATGGTGCAGAACCACACTGCGTCCCAACATGGTGCAGAACCAAACTGCGTCCCAACATGGTGCAGAACCACACTGCGTCCCAACATGTTGCAGAACCACACTGCGTCCCAACATGGAGCAGAACCACACTGCGTCCCAACATGGTGCAGAACCACACTGCGTCCCAACACGGTGCAGAACCGCGCTGCGTCCCAACATGGTGCAGAACCACACTGCGTCCCAACACGGTGCAGAACCGCGCTGCGTCCCAACATGGTGCAGAACCACGCTGCATCCCAACATGGTGCAGAACCACGCTGCGTCCCAACACGGTGCAGAACCACACTGCGTCCCAACATGGTGCAGAACCACACTGCATCCCAACATGGCGCAGAACCACACTGCGTCCCAAAATTTTGCAGAACCACACTGCGTTCCAACACGGTGCAGAACCACACTGCATCCCAACATGGCGCAGAACCACACTGCGTCCCAAAATTTTGCAGAACCACACTGCGTTCCAACACGGTGCAGAACCACACTGCATCCCAACATGGTGCAGAACCACACTGCGTCCCAAAACGGTGCAGAACCACGCTGCATCCCAACATGGTGCAGAACCACGCTGCGTCCCAACATGGTGCAGAACCACACTGCGTCCCAACACGGTGCAGAACCACACTGCGTCCCAAAACGGTGCAGAACCACACTGCGTCCTAACATGGTGCAGAACCACACTGCGTCCCAACACGGTGCAGAACCGCGCTGCGTCCCAACATGGTGCAGAACCACGCTGCATCCCAACATGGTGCAGAACCACGCTGAGTCCCAACATGGTGCAGAACCACGCTGAGTCCCAACACGGTGCAGAACCACACTGCGTCCCAACACAGTGCAGAACCACACTGCGTCCCAACACAGTCACTACGTGGTTTGGTTTAGAACCTCAGGCGCTGACACAAATGTACTTTGACACATCAGTCACACAAACTGTGATCTCATGTGTCGCCATTGTTGTGGAAGTTTTTCCAGTTATTGGTGAATAATGAAATAGAGACTTCTGCCGGCCGACAAGGTTTTTATGTTCTTTACAAAGAAAAGATCAGTCAACACCTGAGCGTTCAGAGCAAAGAAACACTCGAGCATGGGGAGACCTAAACATTTATACCTGAGGAACGCCTTAAGGCGATGCCCAACCAGTCGATTGCGAATCACCTGTCGATCTAATACTGATACCACACACACACACACACACACACACACATACACACACACACACACACCTGTCCCATTAACGTCCCGTTTGTGTGGCAGTCTCGTTAACCAGCAGCAGGAAGAGGTGCTGATAGCAGCTAGCACTGACAGCGTCTGTCTCAACCTTTATGTCGGTGTTTCTGTGTTTCCTTGGCTGTCGCTAATGTTTTCTTCTTCTTTTGCTATTTAATGTAGTTAGCATTCTTCTTCTTCTTCTGTTATTTAATGCGGTTAGCAAACAGCTTTAAGACCCTCTATAGTCACCGTCTGGAGGGAATACTGTATTACAACCAGGCACAGGTAAAAACGATGAAAAATTGTACTTTTAAAATGAGAAAATATTCAAAGTAACTCGAATATTTGAATATTCGAAAATCATTGCCCATCCCTGATGGATACATCCTCTCAGTGATGACGACCCCTCTGCTGACTACAGAGATCTGTTGTGTTACAACCTGAGGACTTGTTTCCCTCCTCTCTAAGTTGCAGTCGTGTTATCACCCTCTGCAAAAAGGAAAACCATTCACACCGGTGACGCCATTTTGGCTGTGTGTGTAATAACAGATCACATACCACCACCCACCGAGTATCTGAATAATACATCCTGATAATGGTAATATCATCTCTTGATATAAATCATACATCCCTCTAACATATTAAAGCAGGTGAAATCTTGAGAAGATAAGATACTCACTAAGAGGCAACTTTTGAAAGTTTTATGAGAGGTGGCAATCCTTTCTATCCTTCTTCCACACTCTGAAGTTTTTGCCTCCTGATTAATGACTGCCACCCCCATGTCATGTTTGTTTCCTTCTTACTGTTTTTTATTTATTTACATTTTTTCGGGCATTATTAATTCATTTTAGTGTATTGAGTTGTATTAATATATTATTAATATAACTGTTATTAAAAATATTATTATAACAGGTTTTTTTATTAATTTTTTGGGAGTTATGACATGTCTTTTTTTATTTATTTTTGATTATTAATTCATTTTATTGTATAGTTGTATTAATATATTATCAATATAACTGTTATTAACAATATAATTATAAAGTTTTTTTAATTTCTTTTTTTGGGAGACCTGTCGTGTTTATTTTTCTATATTCTGCTCTAAAATTGAAAAAATAAATTATGGCTTGTTTCATTTTTTTTTACTGGAATACTTGGGATGCACATTCTTCTGTTATGAAAGTAACTCACTACACATGTCTTTGCTTTTGAGATTCCTAATCTTGATATGTCACTGTCTATTTGTCATATTTCTCAATAAAAATATGAATTTAAAAAAAATCAGGTGATCCAGCCCTTCTTCATCCGCCTCCTCATTTTCATTATCCTATACCCCATAATACTTTAATGTTATAGATAAACTCAGTAACATCAGAGTACCATCTTTCACCAACACACTCATCATCACTCATCATCACTCCCTGATCCTCGTGAGTAAATGACTCATGTCATTAAGTCTGTGATTTCCTGTAAATCTAATCATTAACCCTGTTTATTACTTAGTGTTTCAAGTCTTCACATTTTTACCTCGGATTTATTGGGACCATTTGGAAAATCCTCTTAAAGTGGAGAAGACAGAACCTCTCTAAATGTGTAAATATTCCAGTCACACACTGTCTCTTTGTCTTCAGGTGGAGGTGTCTGTCTAAAGGTCGCAGGAATCCTTCAGTCATGTCTCCTGTGGACTCAGGCTTACATCAGTCCGGCCTGTGACTAGTTGCAGCTTGTTGTTCTGATAAAGGGAAACTTCATCCTCAGCCTCACGCACAGAGCAGGCCTCAGAGCATCAACCTGATTACACAACAGTTGTTTATCCTTCACAACAACCTGTTAGACTGTATGCACACACACACACAGAGAGAGAGAGAGAGAGAGAGAGAGAGAGAGAGAGAGAGAGACCAGGACCAGGACCAGGACCAGGACCAGTCAACCTGCGCACACATCCTCCTCCTCCTCCTCCTCCTCCTCCTCCTCCTCCTCCTCCTCCTCCTCCTCCTCATCACCTTCTTCCTGCTGCCCCTTCTGAAGCTCACTGCAGTGTTATTCTGGATGCCACATTAGCAGACACAGACCGGGGCTGGGAGCCGAAACCCCGTCTGCTCCAAACACTCACACACGACTACCCTGCTGGTCTTATGTAATCCCTCAGACTGTCAGGTGTATGATGCTGATGTCTTACCGGTCCCCTCCTCTTCAGGGAGACGTTCTTCCACAGCAGGAGATGGAGCTGGTGCATGAAGCCCATGTTTGCGTCCCTCTTCACTGAGTCCTGAATGAATCAGACCGGCGGCGGTGGCCTGTGTCTGCATGGAAATAATGTATCCCGTCCCCGAGCATCCCGTCCGAGCCTGTCACGCTGCTCAGAAGGGTCCCCCTAGCTGAAATGACTTTATTCTAGCAGGATTGTGGTCTCGGTGCAGAGAGGGGGGCTCATGAAGCGGCTGCGCCCGGCGAGGAGAGGCGTCGCGGAACTGTCATCCTCCGTGTGTGCGTGTCGGCTGTTCAGCCCCACAGTGCTCAGAGTTAGAGCAGGAACCGAAGGAAACAGCCCCACGTCAAGTTAACTAAGGCAGGACCACCTCCACATCCGGCTGCTCCTCAGGCCGACCGGAAACAGTCTACATGTGAGCTGGAGCAGATCCTGACGGCATGATGTGCTCCAAGAGGACACATCATTTCAAGGGGAAATCAAATACAATCAAATACAATCAAATAAAATAATATTACATTACATTACATTTCGTTACATTATATTATATTAAATAACATTACATTACATTACATTATATTATATTATATTATATTATATTATATTATATTATATTATATTAAATTAAATTAAATCATTTTATATTATATTATATTATATTATATTATATTAAATCATTTTATATTATATTAGATTATATTAGATTAAATTAAATCATTTTACATTACATTATATTATATTATATTAAATAAAATCATGTTATATTATATTATATTATATTATGTTATTTTATATTATATTATATTATATTATATTATATTATATTATATTATATTATTTTATATTATATTATATTATATTATTTTATATTATATTATATTTTATTATATTGTATTATATTATATTATTTTATATTATATTATATTTTATTATATTGTATTATATTATATTATATCATATTATATTATATTATATCATATTATATTATACTTTAATAAATATTATATTATACTTTAATAAATATTATATTATATTATATTAAATTATATTATATTAAATTATATTATGCTATATTATTTCATTTTATATTATATTATGTATTTATAGTGTATCATACAATATAATATAATATAGTATTATATTATATTCTTTTATTTTATATTACAGTATAATATAATATATTATATTATATTATATCATATTATATTATATTATATTATGTTATTTTATATTATATTATATTATATTATATTGTAGTATTTTATATTATATTATATTATATTATATTATATTATATTGTTTTATATTATATTATATTATTTTATATTATATTATATTGTATTATATTATATTATATTGTATTATATTGTATTATATTATATTATATTTTATTATATTATATCATATTATATTATATCATATTATATTAAACTTTAATAAATAATATATTATATTATATTAAATTATATTATGTTATATTAAATTATATTATATTATATTAAATTATATTATGTTATATTATTTCATTTTATATTATATTATGTATTTATAGTGTATCATACAATATAATATATATAGTATTATATTATATTATTTTATTTTATATTACAGTTATATCATTATATTATATTATATTATATTATATTATATTATATTATATTATATTATATTATATTATATAAGCTCTATTTTGTTATATTGCAAGGATTCAGTTGTATTAAGTGATATAATATAACAAGAATAAAAGTGTAATTTAATGAGGAAGTAATGATGTTAGAAGAACAATGTTAGGGTTAAAAAAACAGGTTCCGCTACTGAAAGAATGCAGTTGTTAATTAAGATTAAAGTTGTAATTCAATGAGAACAGTTGTGAGAAAATAAGTCATAGCAGATTAAAGTCATTGTGATTTAAGGATAGAGTTTTAATTTAAAAGAAAAATGTAATTTAATGAGAATCAAGTTGTAATTTTATGAGGACAAAGTCCATTTGAGATGCACCTGAGCCCGTTTAAGATGGACTGAGGGGAAGTGGAGAACTGTCCTGTGGTCTGATGAAAATCGGACATTCTTTTTGGAAATCATGGACGTTGTGTCCTCCGCTCTAAAGATGAGAGGGACCACCCAGCTTGTTATCAGCTCACAGTTCAAAGCCAGCGTCCCTGATGGTATGGGGATCATAAGAGTCCATGGCATGGGGAGCTTCCATATCTGTGAAGGCTCCATTGATGCTGAACAATATCTACAGGTTTAGGAGCAACATATGCTACCATCCAGACCATGACGTCTTCAGGAAGACCTTACATATTTCAGTAAGACAACACCAAACCACATTCTGCACGGATTACAACAGCATGGCTCTGTAGTAGAAGAGTCCAGGTGCTGAACTGGCCTGCCTGAAGTCCTGACTCGCCCACCATTGAAAACATTTGGAGCATCATGAAACTAAAAACATGACAAAAGAGACCCTGAACTGTTGAGCAGCTGAAATCCTCTATCAGGCAAGACTGGGACAACATTTGTCAAGTCCAGAACAAGGTCTCCTGGGTTCACCAACATGTCACTTTAAAGTCCAGAGCCTGGTCTCCTGGGTTCACCAACATGTCACTTTAAAGTCCAGAACCTGGTCTCCGGGTTCACCAACATGTCATTTTAAAGTCCAGAACCTGGTCTCCTGGGTTCACCAACATGTCACTTTAAAGTCCAGAACCTGGTGTCCTGGGTTCACCAACATCTCACTTTGAAGTCCAGAACCTGGTCTCCCTGGTTCACCAACATCTCACTTTGAAGTCCAGAACCTGGTCTCCCTGGTTCACCAACATCTCACTTTGAAGTCCAGAACCTAGTCTCCCTGGTTCACCAACGTTTACAGTGTTGAAGAGCTAATGAACAGGAAACATGTCTCTGAACCAACTGACTCTAAATCTAAAATGAAAATATATTTCTCATAAAAGTAAGATGTTTCAGTTTCAACATTTGATATTGTCTCTTTACTGTTTAAATTTGTAACAGAATTTAATTAATTTAAAAATCATCACATCCTGTTTTCATCAAAATGTTCCTATTTTGTCTGGAGTACGGGTTGTTCTATCTTAATGAATTATGTTGATATATTTGAATGTATTGTGTATTGTGTAAACAATGCATTGAGGAGTAAAGACGATGGATGGATTCTACCATCACAGCATGTGGAGGGTTTCATGGCAGCAGACGGAGCAAACTGTGAGCCTGAAACCTCAGGAAGATCCTCTGGGATGGATCATTACAGAGAGGCCATTTCAACTAAAGCCAGACCAGCAGGTAAGTCTGTGTCTGGATGGATGGTAAGAGTCTAGTCGGGGACTTCAGAGCACTAGAACACTGGGAGACATGCAGTTCTTTCATTCTTTCTTTCTTCATTATTTCCTTTCTTTTATCCATTATTTTCTTTCTTTCTTTTATTCATTATTTTCTTTCATTTGAAAAAGTCCTCCTTCTTTCTTTTGACTTGAAATAATCATCCAAACGGCGTCCCTCTAAATGAGTCCAGTCTCTTAAAAACCTGTAAGGTCCTGCTAACGTCAGCAGCACTGAGAGAATTGCTGCCTAACCTGAGCTGTTTGAGGTCTTCTGATTGCGTGTTTGGAATATGTGCTCTCATCTGATGTGTATAATCTGTTCATGTCGTGCTGTCCTGACCAGATCACTCTCAGAAAACAGATTTCAATCATTGTGTAAAGAAACAAATCTCCTGAGTGCTGCTAGGACTACAGTCTCAGCAGGTTTGTGCTGGTTCAGGCGTGAAAACACATCCCTCTGACAGAAGCAGCATCCCACAGAGGATGTAATCATCTTTTGAACTGTTTCAGTGTATTCAAATCCATTAGTCAGGTTAATCCATCTTTACATGGGTACAGATTATACTGATTCTTTTATTTTAAACTCATCTCTGACAGTATTTTCTGTTATGCTTTAGAGATTATAAATATATGTGATTATATTCTTGGAATGGTTGCTGTTTTAGAACTCTTTATCTGAGCTTATCCTTTCATAACCACAGAACTCCATGGACCTCATGGTGACCGTGGTAACGCTGCCCCAAAGTGGCCAAGAAGTGTCATTAACCCTGACAGCAGACAACACCAGACCAGGAAGCTGAAAGTGATGCAGTGAAACAGAAGCCCAGTGATGAATCAGCTGCTGTAGGGGTCCACATGTTTTTGTTCTGTTGAAGTTTTAGCATTGATCAGATTTAAAATCTGTTCCATGAGCTGCAGAATGTTTTGACTTTTTACCTGCAGAGTAACTTTACATCCACTTTGATTCAAACATGTGCCGTGTTGCATCCCTCTTAAAATCACACAAGCCTTTCTCACTCCCCTCTAATACATTACGCTCACAACATGCAGGCTTGTCGTATACAAGTCTCTAAAAGTAGTATGGGAGGTAGAGCCTTCAGTTATCAGACCCCTCTCCTTTGGAATCATCTACCAGTCAGGGTCCAGGAGGCAGACACCCTCTCTACTTTTAAGAGCAGGCTTCAAACTTTCCTTTTTAATAAAGCTTATAGTTAGAGCTGGATCTGGCTTGGACCAGTTCTTAGTTATGCTGCTATAGGCTTAGACTGCCAAGGGAACTGGCACACTAACACACTGGGATCCTATCTCACCCCCAACCCCAATTGCAAGACGACATATCATGCAAAATTGACTTTTTAATGGTTCTCTACCTGAAACATGTTTCCCTGGCATGTCTACAAAATGAAAATGAAAAGAATCCATTCTGCCCCTGTTCTGATTTCTCCACCTTTCTGTAAATGTGTGCTGAAACGAGCCATTTCAGTTTTCAGTGTTTTTGTTACGTCACAACAATATCCGGTCTGTAACAGGAAGTCAGAGCTCGGAGCTTGTTCAGCCCATAGACTGTATAAAATACAACTCAACCCCTCCTCCGTTTTTCATTACCTGCACACATGTGTGCTAACAAGGAGCTTAGGAGGGAGGCATGCTAGTTGTAGTCTGTCTTAATAAACACAAAGGTCGGTTTTACTCCCCACGTCTGCAGATTTGAAGATCTAGTGGATGATTTTTATTTGTCATGGAAAAGTGCTAGCGCTAGTTAGCATAGCCACATAGCTACATGTTCGTAGCTGTGTACCAAGACACACGTCGACATACTGATAAATAAAACAACAAGAAACACTAAATCTGTGACCAATGGTTCAGAGAGGTCCTGCTGCAGGCGCCTCTGTCAGGATCAGATTCTGGATCAGATTCAGAGGGTTGAAGTAACGCGGGTCTGTGAGCAGCCGTGTATATTCAGCCAACATGTAAACATTAGATCAACGTGCTGGACAGCCGAGGGCACATCCACTTCCTGAGGGGGTGTGGCCAGAGAGCTCAGTCTCATTTAAAGGCACAGACACAGAAAACAGACTGTTCTGAGCAGGGCTGAAAAAGAGGGTTTTTCAGGCATGCCAAAATCTGATTTCAGTGTTTTTTTGAGCATAAACTTTAAAGACATGTTTTGGGGACCTCTTAGACCAATATATATTGATGAAAAAGAGCATAATATGTCACCTTTAACTCAGCCTGTCCCATTAAAGTTACTAACCATAGACCTTTCTGGAGTCCCTGAGCTCCCTTGTCTCGTAGGTTCCTCTGAGCTGCCGTAGACGTCCTCCTGCTGTGGACGTTCCAGACTCCAGCTGATACGGACGTGCTGGACTCCAGCGGCAACAGCTGCTACAACTCGTCTCATCACTATCACCGCTCCCTCTCTCTCTTATTCTCCTCTATCCCTCTTTCCAGACCCAACTCAGTCGAGGCAGATGTCTGTCTAACATGAGTCTGGTTCTGCTCGAGGTTTCTGCCTGTTAAAGGAAGTTGGTCCTCTCTGCTGTAATTAGCTATATACTGTGAGGTGCAATGCTCATGGTGGATTAAGATGGGGTCAGACTGAGTCTCTTTTCATAATTTGACTTGGTCTAGACCTGCTCTGTTTGTAAAAGACTCTTGAGATAAAGTTTGTTGTGATTTGGTGCTATACAAATAAAGATTGATTGATTGATCAGCAAACTGTATTATATCAGGATGAACATAGATTACCAACAGAATATTTTTATTTCCCAGTCATGATTTTACTCTCCATGTTGTACCTGGTTACAGAAAGTAAAATCATGTTCCTAGATCTTGCCTTGCAGTGGCAGTATGTAAGAGTTATCATGCAACCTCTGCATGTTTTAATGTGGAACACAGTCCCCAGCATTAAGGATGGCAGATTCAGACACCCTCTACCCGCTGAGCCACAGCTGCCCCAGCTGTATCAGGTCCTTGTTATTGCACTGCTGTCAGAAAGCCACTTTGGTTTTGCACTGCTTTATATGTGGCCTGCAGCCCACCGATCAGCTAATCAGGTCTATGATGTATAACTTGACTTTTGCCCAGTACATTGATTGTTTGTGAATGTTGATATTTCCTCACCTCAGTGTGAGATCGTCTGAAGCTCCACAGTCTGATCCTGCTGGAGCAGGATCAGTGATGTAGAGTGATCTCAGTCTCCAGCAGCTCACACAGTGTGTGTTGATATAAGGTGGACATGGTGTGGATCATGGGTTGTGTCATGAACAATAAAAACAGAGAGGGCTGAACTCTTCCTCTGAAGACGCTCTAACATTCAGCTTCTTTCTGATGTCACTTCTGAAAAGTGAAGAAAGCGGGACAAACAGCAGCGTTCAGTGAGGCTGAACTCTGGATGGGGAGTGATGCAGACTGCAGCCGTATGTGAGCCGCTGGTCCCCTCTGATCCAGAAAGGTCCTGAAGTCCTGTTGTTACCATGAAGTCCTGACAGCAGGAGGTCTCTGGGTTCAAGTGTTGGGTTTAAAAGTGATCTTTGAGGGGAACAGACTTCTCATTCATCATGAAGCCAAGGTGCACTTTCATACACTCCTCTTTCCATTCCACATGTTCCTTCCTCCAGGCCAGCCTTCAAACACACTCAGTGTTTTCTTAACAGCACGTCATGCTTTGATATATTTTGTCATTTTGTCTTTTTTTAACTTAATGTCATATTTATTTTAGAGTTCTTAATGTTATACAGTAAGTGTGAGCTCCTTGAGGTGCTTTATAAATGAATGTGCCTTGTCATGCTGATTAACCTGTTGTAGTCCCCTCATGTCTCACTGAGGACCGCTGTTTTTAATCCAAGGCTTTTAAGAAATACAGGTGTCCAACTTTGTCTTTTAAGTTTGTGGATTTGAATCTCATCTGTTAAACATTGCCATGAGTTCTCTGTTGATTTGCAATGTTCACAGCCTTCCACCAGATGGCAACATTATTATCTGTCCCTGTAAGTTTGATTACTTCTCACTCCAGCACATTGTTGAGGTCATGCCAGATAAACTACTCCTCAAGAGACTACTTCTTTTTACACAAGTATTCTCCTGATATTCTTTGTTTCTTTTTAAAAACCTTGAATTAAAACAAACACACAGTGGCACTATGTGTACGCTATGGCATGTTCTACTAGATGGATGTTTACATCTGGGAAATACAGATGTGCTCAAAGAATTTTTACAAGAACTCTTTTCTTCCAAGAGCAATTAAATGATCACATTCTTGGATTGCAAAATCAAACCTAACTTTTTAATTTTAACAAGCTCTTAAAATAACAAACTGTTGCATCCGCCCCCACCCTCCCACCCCCGTCCAGGGTTTACAGGGACTTTCCTAATTTTTATGACCTCAATTGTAGGATGTATGTACATGTGTCTATGTGCATGCGTATACATATATATATACATATGTGTCCTTATGTATGTGGATGTGCATGTACATATATATATATATATATATATGTTTTATATTTTTATATTCCATATTTTATATCGGCTCCTTAAAGGAATTCTGCCAGCCATCACCATATAGGAAGAACCCCAAGCGCTCTCTCTGTTCTTGTCTACAAATGTTGTATTGTCTGTTTGTCTGTGTGAAGCCGAAGGCAATTTTCCACATTGTGGTCAAATAAAGTTCTAATCTTATCTTAATCTAATCTATTCTCATCTCCATGAATCTCCTGAACAGGATTCACCAGGCTTTCCTTCCTTTAGACTCCATCACATCTGGATCCAAAACTCTGTAAACCTGTTTCAGAACAGTAACAAACTGTTGTTAAGAAAACAAAAAACGAATTTATTTATTAATTTGTTTATTTATTTATTTATTTATTTGTTTATTTGTTTATTTGTTTATTTCAACAGGGACAGTGTACAGCCATTTAGTTGCACCAGAGTTAGCCATGAGCTCATTTACATCTGTAGTCCCTGGGCAGGAGACAGAGACATGCCTCTGTTCAATTTAAAGCTAGGAACTTTTGGTTTGTATCGATTCTAATGCCCCCTTGTGGACAAAGTGATACCGCTTGTCTCTTGTTCTGTACATGCAAAAGTATTGTCTTCAGAGAACAACCTCACCCTGCTGTCTTTTAACATTTAGATTTATCACACAACGTGATTATTTGCCATGAAAACAGCCAAAAAAGGGTGTTTCTAAAGCCAGACGTCAATCATCTGTTCTATCACCTAACCAACAGAGAAAGTATCAGTGTTGTTGTGGATGTTTTTTTTTGTTTTTGATGGTCATAAAGAGGCATCAGTATCAGTTTCAGTCTGTTTCTCAGCCAGTTAAAAACTCCTCATAGTGCCTTTAAACTACTACACAATAATACATAACCACTATAGAGCAACAGGGACACATTCACATGAACACTATCAACATAATAATAAAATACAAAAAGCTAAGAGCACTACACTATGAAGTTAATTATATTGAAGTGAGATGAGGACATGACTGGGTTGATTTTAGCCATGATTTCATCCTCCACTTTTGCCAAATTCAGAAGATCTGTGCTGTATGACACAGTCACCTCTATTTGCTGTCCTAGTTGTTCTATAAATACCAAACCTTAACAAGTGTAACAGGTGTGATTGGGGTATATCAGAAGCTGGTTTTCAGCATGTATTCACTCTGTAGAATACAATAGAACACAAATTGCCTTCTGGTCTCTGGTTTCTGCAGCTCTGCTCCCTCGGCATTACAAAACAGCACTGTGTGAAACCACTGTGCTAATACAATACATACATTTAAATTACATTACAGTATGTCATTTCCCTTATCGTACAAATACACTTTAAAAGCTTATCACATTAGCTGGCAAACATTTGAATTATTACATTTCTGTCATGAAACCATGAAAAATGTTAAATTGACTGGTCAAACAGTTACAGCTAGTGGGCAAAGTAACAGTGACAGACTTCTTCACCCGCGGTGTCTCACAGAGAGATACCACAGGTCTTTTCTTCCTGCAGTGGTCAGACTATATAATCAATAATATCTATATATATTGTAGATATGCTTATTTTTTACCTCTTTCATTTTAATTTTAATTTTAATTGCTAATAACTTTTTAATAACTGTTACTTTATAGGCTCTTGTTTGCTTGATATATACTTTTGGCACTGTCTACTTGCTACTGTGACACTTGAATTTCCCCGTTGTGGGACGAGTAAAGGACTTTCTTATCTTTTCTTATCTTATCTTACATACACGCAGCAAAATCTGTGAACACAAACAACAAAGATTCTGGCATTTTTCATGGGAGGTAACATACCTGCAGAAGACAATAAAACACACACAGTACATTCTGCACCTCTCCTCCTGAACATGCAAAATAAAAAATACACTCTTTGAAATCAAGCGGCAACCTCTGCTCTCAAAATATGAAGTCCATGTGGTAGTGTTATAAACTGCAGTTCATCAAGCATCCACTAGAGGCTGGCTGCAGAAACACCAGAAATATCTACTTTTACTTTGTTATGTTGGGCTGTCCAGTCGCTATTTTTACCGTTCCTTTTTTTTCATTTTACATTTTTTCACACTCAGCCGATCTCTCATGCAGCGCCTTCTGATCCAGACCTATAAACAGCCTCAACACTGAATGAACGGAGGAATAGCTCCGCCCCCTCCTCCACCTACAGCTGGGGAGAGAGGCTGGCTGTTTCCGAAACGGCCTGCTACTTACTACTTACTAATGTAGTAGGCAGTAGGTATTGCCTACTACATACTGCGTTTGAATTTAGTCTGTAGTATGACTGTTCTGTCCGATCTGTCATGCAGCATGCTGAGCCAGACTTCGCTGGATTTCCGGTTTCGGAAAGCGGAAGTAAACAACGGCGAAGCCGATAAATAAAATGCTTATTTAGCATCCATTTATGATTTAAAAAGTTAGGAAGTGGTTTATATGTAATTTGATAACTTTCACAGCACCCAAAAACGGATTTCCTCCCGTCAAAAAATGAGGAAAAAGAAAAAGCAGAACGAGCGCTGTGCATTGTGGGAAACAGTACGCGAGGCAGACTGGTCCGATGCACACTGAGATATTTTCCCGAATCAGTAGACATCCGGGGAGTTTTGGCATACTGCAGATTTTTGCTCTTGTTCACATACTACTTACTACATACTGAATTTTGGACATATCAGTACGTACTGCTAGTATAGTAGGCGATTTCGGAAACAGCCGCTGTGTAATACCTGCGTCCCCTTTGAAGGAACAGGTTTACCCTGTACCCAACATCCAGACTCTCTTATAACTTCCAAATGACGAGGAGAAACAGTCACATTATGAGCTGCTTACTCTGTTCTATACAGAGTAATCAGTTAGGTAAGCTAAGGATCATACTGGTTAATATTAAATCTTAAAAACATGTTATAGTTAGTAATCAGTTAGGTAAGCTAAGGATCTGGTTAATATTAAATCTTAAAAACATGTCATGGTGAGTTATCAGTTAGGTAAGCTAAGGATCATACTGGTTAATATTAAATCTTAAAAGCATGTTATAGTTAGTTATCAGTTAGGTAAGCTAAGGATCTGGTTAATATTAAATCTTAAAAACATGTCATGGTGAGTTATCAGTTAGGTAAGCTAAGGATCATACTCGTTAATATTAAATCTTAAAAACATGTTATAATTAGTAAGCATGTTAGAAATGTTGGAAAGTAATCTAAATTAACTTATAAGAGATAATGATAAAAACAGCTGCTTCTGAAGCTCAACAGTCACCTCAGAGAGATTCTTCAGGACTGAGTTCATGGCCTTTTTAAACACTTTAGGGTTCTATGTTTTAGTATTTTCAAGTTCTGTTTTTAAGTAAGATGTATTGAAAATAAGGTAAAAGGTTAAAAAAGAAGTTTGGAAGGTATAGATATATTTTTATTGTAATGTTGGAGTATTGATGTTCTGGAGTTCTGATCACATCTCAGACAGTTTGATGTTTCAGCTTGTTTTAATAAATGAAAGAGGGTACATTAGTTTGTGCACAGTGCAGCTTCTCTTTCTTTAATGTTTGAAAGTAAACCATGCCTAACAGCATTCATTTAGACATGTTCCTATTTATGTGACTTTTAAAGGCAGTGTGCACTTCACATTGTTATTAGCATTTCCAATACAATACAATTTTATATATGACACTACTCACAAGTTACTCACTACTTGAGTAGTTTATTTTTTAGGTACTTATTTACTCTTACTCAAGTACTTATTTCTATGAGTACTCTTACTTCTACTTGAGTAACATCATTAGAAAGTAACAGAACTTTTACTTGAGTACTGTTTCGGTTTACTCTACACACCTCTGACCATGAGTCTTATTCAGACATACGAATACTGCAAGCCGTTCAGTGACAGAGAACGGCTTTCAGTCTCATATGAACTATTATTATCTGAGCATGAACATAGCATTAATACATGCATATGCAGGGTGCGATTTGTGAAAAAAACAGAGGGGGGGATATCTCCCAAAAAATGTCACGAATTTTGGTAAGCTTACAAACAAAAATAAGGAATATTCCTTTTTCTGAAACAACCTCTCTCCAACACATTAACATGTAGCCATTATGTATTTTAATTAGTTAATGTATTCACATAAGTAATCAGTTATCACAAAATTACATTAGATGTCAAAACATAAATTATATTCATATGATATTAATCATTTTATTAATCTTAGAATAATGAACTTAAAGTATTTAACATTAGTTATAACATTTAGAATTAAATTAACAACTTTAGAACATACAACCCTAAACTATTCTAACAAGTGCCATGCCAGTGTAAGATGAGATTTCTCACCAAATAGTCCTTATTTAATTCTAATTGTATTTGTATCATTGAGTTCTTTAGTGAAGTTCAAAATAAATATATTTCATATATTGCACTGCCTCTTTAAGGTTGCTCAGGGTGACATGGTTTTGAGTTGAAGTGAAGGTGTCACATGAGTTCGATGTGCTGTTGTCCTACATTGATGAAGAGTCACTAAAGGCATCACGACCCACAGCCCTCAAGTGTGATTAAATTAAAGGTGACATATCATGCAAAATTGACTTTTTAATGGTTCTTTACCTGAAATATGTTTCCCTGGCATGTCTACAAACCCCCCGAGAATGAACAAAATCCATTCTGCCCCTGTTCTGATTTCTCCACCTTTCTGTAAATGTGTGTGAAACGAGCCGTTTCAGACTTCCGTGTTTTTGTTACGTAACAACAATATCCGGTCTGTCACGGAGTCAGAGCTCGGAGCTTGTTCAGCCCATAGACTGTATAAAATAATACTGAATCCCTCCTCCGTTTTTCATTACCTGCACAAATGTGTGCTAACAAGGAGCTTAGGAGGGAGGCATGCTAGTTGTAGGCTGTCTTAATAAACACAAAGGTCGGTTTTACTCCCCACGTCTGCAGATTTGAAGATCTAGTGGATGATTTTTATTTGTCATGGATAAGTGCTAGCGCTAATTAGCATAGCCACATAGCTACATGTTCATAGCTGTAGCTGTAGCTTTAGCTGTAGCTGTAGCTGTGTACCAAGACACACGTCGACATACTGACAAATAAAACAACAAGAAACACTAAATCTGTGACCAATCCTTCAGAAAAGGTCCCGCTGCCTTTCTGGCAGAGGTCGGTTTTACTCCCCACGTCTGCAGATTTGAAGATCTAGTGGATGATTTTTATTTATCATGGATAAGTGCTAGCGCTAGTTAGCATAGCCACATAGCTACATGTTCGTAGCTGTGTACCAAGACACACATCTACATACTGATAAATAAAACAACAAGAAACACTAAATCTGTGACCAATCCTTCAGAAAGGTCCTGCTACAGGCGCCTCTCCGTCAGGATCAGATTCTGGATCAGATTCAGAGGGTTGAAGTAACGTGATCTCTGAGCAGCCGTGTATATTCAGCCAACATGTAAACATTAGATCAACGTGCTGGAGAGCCGAGGCACATCCACTTCCGGAGGGGGCGTGGTCAGAGAGAAAACAGAGTGTTCTGAGGAGGACTGAAGAAGAGGGATTTTCAGGCATGTCAAAATCTGATTTCAAAGTGTTTTTTTGAGCATAAACTTTAAAGACATGTTTTGGGGACCTCTTAGACCAATATATATTGATGAAAAAAGCTTGATATGTCACCTTTAAGTTTCTAGTTAACCCTGTTGAAGTTGAACAGTTCTGAAGAGATACTTAAACAAGTTACAGTGTTACACTCATTTTGTCATACAACTTTTTCACAGTTTTAGCCATCCTCCCGTTAATATAAGTTGGATCAATGCACGTTCCTCTCTCCATACATCAGAGGCTCGACACAACCTCCTACCACCAAGCTTTGGCAGTAGGGAGAGGAGGGCGGAGGCATAGGTGAACATAAAGCTGCATCTTCCACCTGTGGAATCTCCAGAGATGCTGGCAGCTGGATGTCGTTATCCCTCACATTATCTGTTCTTGACTTTTTCGGTTCAATTTTAGCTGAAAAAAATGAGGAAATGCTTTGTTTCCGTTTCATGTCAGTAGACATCTCACATTACGTTGCTAGTAAACTTAAAACGTAGCCTAAACTATATTGTTTCTATTTCTATTTGTTCACTTGTCAGGAGGCGGGTCGGTTGGCACCATCTGCTGGCGGTAGGAAATGAATTAATATTACCAGAGGGGGGAATGAGACGTATCCCCCCAGAGATAAAAACTGTACAACCAGAGGGGGGATGTAAAAATCAGAGGGGGGGAATCCCCCCCATCCCACCTGGCAATTCGCACCCTGACTTTAACCCAAGTAATAATCTAATGGAACAATTTCCACTTGTATTGGATTCATATTTGACCAGGAGGAGTCTTTCTGTGTGGAGTTTGCATGTTCTCCCTGTGCATGCCTGGGTTCTCTCCAGGTACTCCGGCTTCCTCCCAGAGTCCAAAAACATGCACTCCAGGTTAATTAGTTACACTAAATTGCCCTTAGGTGTGAGTGTGTGTGTGAATGGTTGTCTGTCTTTCCATGTTTTCCCTGTGATTGGTTGGCGACCTGTCCAGGGTGTAACCTGCCTTGCGCCCAAAGTCAGCTGGGATATGCTCCAGCCCCCCGTGACCCAAAATGGGATACGCTGTCAAGATAGTGGATGGGTGGTCTACAAACACAATTGCACACCAACAAGGCTAATAAATCAAAATAAGTAAATGAGTGTTACTGTATCAGGGAAACATCAAGATGAATGGAACACCTGCATCAACACATTATATAAGAAGGTTCAAGGTTCAAGGTTCAAGGGCCTGAATTCAAACCCTGATATTTGAACTGTCACAAATATGATCAGTTTAGTGTCCTGAGGAAGAAGCAGGATCGCTTTAAGAAAACTGCTGTGAAACCAACGCTGTCTGCTGTTTGACCTCTGGAGCCAGATTTAGTTTTTGACCATTTGATTTTTTGCATTTAGTCAGCAAAGACTTGTTGATAATCAGTTACTAAAGATTATATCTATTAATATTACTTCAGATTATTATTTATTACCAGGGCTGCAGGTTGCAAGGAACCACTCTGTAAGTGAGTTTTAAATGTAGGCCTGATTCTTTTCTTTTTGAAACACAAAGAGTTGACTTGTATTGGGTGTAAAGAGTTACTAGCCCTTTGAGAAGAACACAGACCCATAAGCTGATGTGAGTTGGACCTTGACATTTAGCTGCCATACAACATAAATCTTTGACTTCAATGATGCATTTAAACACATTTTATTGCAACACATTCACAACTACTACAACAACTTAATGCTGGCAAAAGCCAAATTTTATTTTGCAGTGAGCCACAGCTGTTGATGCTTGGGCTTATTGTCTTTGTTCTTTGTTCTATTTATTTTTCTTGAAAGGTTTACAGAACCAAGAGATGATTCTGTTCCTCTTGGTTTCCTCTGTATGGACCTTCTCTCTGGTTCCTGCCTGCTGCTCCTGTGCATGCAGCTCCAGCTGGGTCAGCTCTCTGCCTGGTTCTGTCGTTTCCCTCTTGATGGGGATGTTGAGGCTGTATGGGGTCTCATCTCCTGGCTTTGTGTCAGGCGCAAAACTCACAGATGGCTTGAGATAGTTCATGATCTCTGAAGATATGAGACTGCAGGCTGACAAAGCAGCCTGAGCGTCCTCCATGAGGTCATCTCTCTTCAGGCGGGTGTTCGGCAAAACATCTCTCAGTCTGGCTTTGATTGGCCGATGCAGTTTCCGGCTAATTTTGACCTCTTCTTTCGGGTCTTTGAGGCGGTTGAGGTGTTTAAGAAAGATTCGGTTCTTCTCGTACTTCTTAGCCTCCTTTTGGAGCAACATGTGGATGTGCTCCACCATCTCATCATCAAAGTCCTGGCTCCTCTGGCTCCTTGGTGTGCAGAAGTTTGGGGGTTTAAAGAGCTTCAACAGGACTTGTCTGATAGTGGATTGCTCCACCACAGCTCTGTTAGTCTGCAGATTTTGTTCTGCAGTTTGGTCATCATCAGTCATAAGCTGGTCAACAGACAGTTCAGGTAGTTGTAGGTTTTGGGCTCCATCATCAGATTGTTGTTCTTCAGAGTCAGACACTTGTTTGTGGTCCTCACTGCAAGGTTCTTTCTGCAGGCAGCAGGTATCATCTGCAGTTTTCTCCTCCTCTTCAACCACAAAGTCCTTTTCATCCTCAGACTCAATGTCCTGGATGGACTGAACAGGCTCAATAAGAGGTTTCTGGTTCTCCAGGATCTCCTTGTCAGATGTTTTTGGGAATGCTCTCTGGAAGACCTTCATGTGTCTTATCCAGGGTCCATACTGCTCCAACATTTCCTCCTTGATGTTTGCAGGAAGAAACTGGGAGAACAGCAGGCCGTCTTCATCAAAGGGTATCTGTGGGGGAATCCACACATCTTCAGACTGGTCCTTGTAGATTTGAAGGACAGACTCAATGATTTGGTCCGGGATGAAGCTCAGGAGTGCCGGGTCTTTGTTCACCACTAACTTCCTTATCCTGTACGTTGTCCCAAACCTCTCCATGACGCTGCAGACGAGAAGCGCGACAGCTTTCCAAACCTCACAGGAAGGAGGAGGGAGGTCTTCGTCCACAGAGACACCAGGGTCTTTCCTCAGGGTCTCCAGAGTTGTTGCACTCAAGTGGAGACAGTGTGTCAGCAGTTGTTGTTGGTCTAGATGAGCGCTACTGTATCTTTCCAGAGGGTGCAGCTTCAGTAGCAGCTGGACCAGCAGATCCTCAACCAGGTCAGTGCTGACAGTGACCACAGCAGGGACAGAAAGGCTGGAAACGTCTTCCACAGGGGAAGCCTTGAAGCTGTCGCCGGTTTGAGCCTCAGCTCTCTGCATGTTGGAGTTCATGATCTCAACAAAGTGGATACCAGTGAAAGTTTGCAAGAAGCAAAAGTTCAAACACAATCGAACACAACGAGCAGACACGATCAAACAGTGACTTGCTTGTTGAGAGGGTTTGTGTGAAATGAGACATTTGAAATTTTCTCCTGAAACAGAATGTTTTTTACTGTTACGTCACAAAGTTACATTATTATGGAATGTGATGATGTCACAGTTTCCCCTGGTGGAATTGAACCCAGGACCCTTGCATTGAATTCAGGCAGCAGCCCTGTCCACTTTGCCTCTGTTTGTCTCTTTAGGTCTTTTCATGTATATCTTAATGGCACTCCCAAAGCAAAGCTTGTCTCCTTTGTGATGAAAACATTACCTGTATACCACACAATAGGTCTCTGTCCAGGATTTGAACCCTAAACTATATCACTGAAAGCACGCAGGTCCTGCCACCTCACCACAGGCCTGCCTGGCAGTGCATATCTAACTGAGATTTAGGTGTTTTCATTGAAACATTTTTAAAAGCACATGTTAGACAGTGTGAAAAAAATGTTTCTCACATTGAAAGCTTCGGTCCAGGATGTGAACCAAGAATGATCTTGTTGAAGATTGTCAGTGCTAACCACCACACAATTGACATGCCTGTAATGATCCGAGTTCTTTGGCCAAACTAATCAGAAAGACTACCATCCTGTAACTGTTCCTAAAGTCATCACATTACATGTTATCAGAGTACTCCCACAAAAGCATTCAGATTACATCTAATCAGAGTACTTTTCCCATTTTATGATGAAAACTTAAGTAACTTGTAGGAAAGGTAGTATCCTCTCTCTAAACTATATAAATATATACTAGGGGTGCAACAATACGTGTATCTGTATCAAACCGTTGGATACAGTGGTCACGGTTCAGTACGCCCTATGAACCGAACAATACACAATTTTATATTCATTGTATCAACTTCTGACGAGGCGCTCTGTGCTGAAAGTTCAGAGGATCTGTGCTGACTCGTCCGGCCTGCATTGTCGAGCGCAGGTCCACTGAACTGTGCACTCCTCCCACATTCATCCAGTCCAAGCCGGTCACGTTTGTTTTAACTGTGCTTCACATGGAAATCTATATTTCACCATACGACGGTCTGCTGGGTTCATATGTTCACGTATATGTGTGTGAGCGCGCGCCCACACGAGAGGGAAGCACGAGTGTCCCCTTTGGTTGCAGAGCAGAGTTGTTCCGTGGTCCTGTAGTGATGCTAGACTGGGTGATGTGGTTTTAAAGTGTGTATATGCATTACTTGTGGTCTTATACTGCATGCTGTGTAAGACTTCAGCTTGATACCGGACAGTGTTTCCCTCCAATTATATGGGTGGCGCACCCGCCGGGTCCCGCCCCCCCTTGGAAGTCAAAGCAGCAGTGATTTAAGGTTCCCTCCCTCATAGATCAGGTCTATACCTTGTTCTTTTATTTAACAGACTAAATATCCTTATGTTATTTATCTGATTTACATGACGGGATGTCATTTCTGTCTCTACATGGTGGCATGTTCACAATTCTCCTCTGCTCTCTGTATCGCAGACAGACAGACACACACACACACACACACACACACACACACAAACATACACACACACACACACACACACACACACACACACACACACACACACACAGTTACTAGCTGTGGTAACGATGGCCATGGCCGAGAAAGAAGATGATTCTCCTCCTGAGCACCGCGGCCATATTTTAAACCCACGTTTGAGGTTTTAGAAATGATGAATGATTCGTATTGTTGTAAATCTCTGATCTGTTTACCACACAAACTTCATCACAGTCTACAGAAAATCCCCATCTAACCTGAGAAAGCATGTGGAGGTCTGTAGCTACAAACTTGTTTTATTCAATATGAACATTTTTTGAACTTGTCTGTGCATGTAGTAACTTAGTCACTGCTTATATTTCATGGTATACTTTTAAGATTTACATTTTTTTTTTGTAGATAAACATAAAGTAGCAGAATGTACACCCATGCATTCTTGACTGCACTCATGCTTTGTGAAAATACCTTTTGAGATATTTTAAAAAGTACTTTGAATACTTAAGTATTTTTAAAATCAAGTACTTCAGTACTTTAACCAGGGTGCAATTTGTGAAAAAAACAGAGGGGGGGATATCTCCAAAAAAATGTCATGAATTTTGGTAAACTTACAAACAAAAATAAGGAATATTCCTTTTTCTGAAACAACCTCTCTCCAACACATTAAAATGTAGCCATTATGTATTTTAATTAGTTAATGTATTCACATAAGTAATCAGTTATCACAAAATTACAATAGATGTCAAAACATAAATTATATTCATTATTAATCATTTTATTAATCTTAGAATAATGAACTTAAAGTATCTAACATTAGTTATAACATTTAGAATTAAATTAACAACTTTAGAACATACAACCTAAACTATTCTAACAAGTGCCATGCCAGTGTAAAATGAGATTTCTCACCAAATAGTCCTTATTTAATTCTAATTTTATTTGTATCATTGAGTTCTTTAGTGAAGTTCAAAAGACGTATATTTCATATATTGCACTGCCTCTTTAAGGTTGCTCAGGGTGACATGGTTTTGAGTTACAGTGAAGGTGTCACATGAGTTCGATGTGCTGTTGTCCTACGTTGATGAAGGGTCATTAAAGGCATCACGACCCACAGCAGAAGTTGTCCCGTGGTCTTTCTTCCCCACAGCCCTCAAGTGTGATTTAATGAAGTTTCTAGTTAACCCTGTTGAAGTTGAACAGTTCTGAAGAGATACTTAAACAAGTTACAGCGTTACACTCATTTTGTCATTCAACTTTTTCACAGTTTTAGCCATCCTCCCGTTAATATAAGTTGGATCAATGCACGTTCAATCAATCAATCAATCAATCTTTATTTGTATAGCGCCAAATCACAACAAACGTTATCTCAAGACTCTTTTACAAACAGAGCAGGTCTAGACCACACTATGTCAAATTATGAACAGAGACCCAACACCAAGACAGGATAAGACTCAGTCTGACCCCACCTTAATCCATCATGAGCACTGCACATCGCAGTATTTAGCTAGTTACAGTGGTGAGGAAAAACTTCCTTTTAACAGGCAGAAACCTCAGGCAGAACCAGACTCATGTTAGACAGCCATCATGCCTCGACTGAGTTGGGTCTGGAAAGACAGATAGAGGGGAGTAAGAGAGAGAGGTGATAGTGATGAGACGAGTCGTAGAAGCTGTTGCCGCTGGAGTCCAGATCGTCCACAGCAGGAGGACGTCTACGGCAGCTCAGAGGAATCTACGAGACAATGGAGCTCAGGGACTCCAGAAAGGTCTGAGGTTAGTAACTTTAATGGGACAGGCAGAGTTAAAGTAAGTGATGAAGGGGTTGGGGGGAAGAAGGTGAGCTAGGATCCCAGTGTGTCAGTGTGCCAGTTCCCCCGGCAGTCTAGGCCTATAGCAGCGTTCCTCTCTCCATCCATCAGAGGCTTGACGCAACCTCCTACCACCAAGCTTTGGCAGTAGGGAGAGGAGGGAGGAGGCATAGGTGAACATAAAGCTGCATCTTCCACCTGTGGAATCTCCAGAGATGCTGGCAGCTGGATGTCATTATCCCTCACATTATCTGTTCTTGACTTTTTCAGTTCAATTTTTGATGAAAAAAATGAGGAAATGCTTTGTTTCTGTTTCATGTCAGTAGACATCTCACATTACGTTGCTAGTAAACTTAAAACGGAGCCTAAACTATATTGTTTCTATTTCTATTTGTTCACTTGTCAGGAGGCGGGTCGGTTGGCACCATCTGCTGGCGGTAGGAAATGCATTTAATATTACCAGAGGGGGGAATGAGACGTATCCCCCCAGAGATAAAAACTGTACAACCAGAGGGGGGATGTAAAAATCAGGGGGATCCCCCCCCCCGGCAATTCTCACCCTGTGGTTATGGAACACTGTTATTAAGTGTTATAAGTATGGAGTACTTTTAAAATGACAGCAAAGAACTGTTAATGTGCCACAGCTTGAATATTTGCGTATATGTTTAATGTAGAATATAATATCTGCTGAAGGAGAACTTGAGAATAGGTAAAGAAATAGATTATTGTGAAGCGGCAGCAGTTACCCCCCCCCCTCCCCAATACTTCCAGGCTGCAACTTTGTAACTACAGCTGCTTGTAATTTATGACTCTGGAAGAGTAGGAGGCTTTATTGAGCAACAACTGAATGTTTAACAGGATTTAGTGAAGAAATGTGGCGTCTTCGGAGCCATGGAACTCTCTGCTCATGCATCAACCAAGGCCCTGAAGAGCTGTTACAGCCAAGACCGAGGTAATGTGCCATATATGTGTTGCAAACCTGAAACCCAGGCCTCTCAGGCCTGATGTATGAAGGGCATCATTTTTCAAGTTCTAAATGATAACATTAGAGGTTGACACTGACATGTGGATTTAAAGGCATGGACTCACATGTCAGAGATAACACAAATGACAGCTTTTTAGAAAAACACACTGTTTGTTTCATTTTGATGAACTGCACAACAAACTAAGCTAGGCCCCACCTACCTCACAGACTTGTTGGAATGGAATTGCGGATCCGAGGGGACTCGCTCTTCTGATTGGCTCATTCTGAAAGTACCCTGAGTAAATACTGAACTGGGTCGATCAGCATTTTCCATTGATGCCCCTAAATCATGGAATACCCTCCAACAGACTTTAAAACTGACATCCATTCCATCTTTTGCAGATTTTAAGACTTTGATTTCCGACCACTGTGTTTCAAACTGTATCTGTTTTAATTAATCTATTGTTTTGTGTATGATTGTTTGTTTGTTTGTTTGTTGTTTCTAATGTGCCTGTGATCTTTATGACGTTGGAAATGAGGGAAACCTCAATGTCTTTTGGAGAATAAATAAAGGTTTTGAATTGAATTTAATTGAATAATGCATTCAAAACAAGAGAACTGTGTTTCACTGCTGAACACAGAAGTCCTGCTCTCTGGCATTTGGGCAAAGTATCCCAAAAGGACCACATCACAACTTGGTGGAGACTGGTAGTCCTCACCGATCTATTTCGAGCTTAGCTTCTATTTTTGTCAATAATATTTACTATGATGGGTAAAATGTACTATTTTTAGAGAACTTTTCTCATTCAACTTTGTGTATTGAATTTTATCAGTATTTCTTTGTTCACCACAAGTTTACAAATTCTATATAAGTAATACAAAACAGACGAAGAGAAGAACAAATACATAAATACAAAATAAAAGTAATAATAAAGAAATTATAATAATTAACAGTACAAGCAAAAAGGAAGATAAACATAAGAAAACAGGGGAAATAAATACAAATAAATAATAATAATAAATGTTTTTTAGATAACATAAAAAAGAAACATTCTGGAAGACATTTCACGACCAATTACATTTTGATACTTTTCTTTAATAATCCTAATCCATCCTTTTTTAATGAGCCACTCCCACTACTCTACTAATCATTAATACATTTTGCATTTTTCTTTTGAACCACGTCTCTGTCTTGCCTCAGTTAGTTGAGCCTGTGTTGCCTTTGCATGGTTTAAGGGGTTTATATGATGTACTCCCCGGCGTTGAAGAAATTGGTTACAATTTGTTTACTCTTGTTGATCACATGACATTCCACCGCTGACTTGGCCACACGTGCAAAGCTATAAATTATGATAATAATCGTCTACCAGTCAGGGTCCGGGAGGCAGACACCCTCTCTACTTTTAAAAGTAGGCTTCAAACTTTCCTTTTTGATAAAGCTTATAGTTAGAGCTGGATCAGGCTTGGACCAGATCTTAGTTATGCTGCTATAGGCTTAGACTGCCTGAGGAACTGATACACTGGGATCCTATCTCACCCACCCTCATCACTTACTTTAACTCACCCTGTCCCGTTAAAGTTACTAACCATAGACCTTTCTGGAGTCCCTGAGCTCCCTTGTCTCGTAGGTTCCTCTGATACCTCTTTTCGACCAACGTGAGCCGGGTTGTGTTTCCGGGCTGGTGCTCGCGCTGGTTCGGAGCTGGTTGAACTTGCAAACCAACACGGCACCCGTTTGTTTTTCCGCCTGCTTGAGCCCGTGGAAGAGACACGTCATGACGTCAGATTTACGTGACCGCTTTTCCCAGCAGCACTAGCGTGAACTTTCCCTTACAACAACAACGATGGCGGACAGCTTGTCTCCTCGGCCGACCACTGCTCTGCCTTGGAATCCATTAGTCTCTTTTATTTGTTTGCTGCAGGACAATGGAGGAAACACTTTTGGTTTGTGTTTTTGATCACGGCAACCCCGCCCTTCACCCCTCATCCCTCACGTAAGCGGTTTGCGGTTCTATACCACCGGCTCCGAACCGGCCCTGAAACTGCCTCGGTCGAAAAGGGGTAAGAGTCTCTGATGTCCTGCTGCTGTGGACGTGTCAGACTCCAGCTTATACGGACGTGCTGGACTCCAGCGGCTACAGCTACTACTACTATTTGTCTCATCACTATCATATCTCTCGCTCTTATTCTGCAAAGTGCTCTGCTCATGGTGGATTAAGATGAGATTAGACCGAGTCCTGTCTGTAAGATGGGACTGGATCTGATCCTGTCTTGATGTTGGGTCTTTGTTAGTAATAGAACATAGAGCCCGGTCTAGACCTGCTCTTTGGAAAAGCATCTTGCCAAATGTTTGTTGTTATTTTTATGCTATATAAATAAAGATTGATTGAACTAAATTCTATAAAATAAATGATAATTAAAAACAATTCTGCGTGAATAAAAATGTGACACTGCTGGGGTGAAACTTGATTTCCTTCATAAGACTCTTTGCATCATAAGTATAGTTTAATAATCAATGATGTGATCAGCCTGAAGACAAACTCCGCAAACAATGCATGACACCCAATTAAAGTGGAATGGAGCTCATGCAATGCAATGCATGAGACATTTTAGGGATCCTTTCCAGGACTACAGGAACATAGTTACTGGAACAACAAACCTACCATGACATCATCCTCTTAAAAGTAATGGCTGTGATTTAAAAACATATGGCTGCCTGCCACATGTGTAGCAGCGCCCAGCCCCCCACCTCCCCGGGGGACACTGGCAAAAGAAAGCAGTCGTTTCCTGTTAATGTTGAACTCATGTTATTCCTCTCACCTATATATCATACATGCTCTGGTTTTATGAGGGTGCCATTTACGGCTGACTTGGTGAACCACAAAAATCTTTCCCATTGAGGTCTCCAGCTACAGTCAGTGTGAAGAAATCAGCTGTCCATTAAAGTTTGCTGGTTCAACAGCAACGGGAAGACGGCAGCAGCTTTTAAATGGAGAGCCCTTAAACCTGCATTGTTTCAGAAATCAATAAAAAAAATACAATTTAACGAGACAGAGGAACATGAAAGAGGCAGTCAGCTTGTTGCTGCCAAATATTTGCACTATAAATCTCTGACACATTTTACTGCTGTTTCCTGTTAACGTTAGATGGTGGAGTAACGGTCTTTCTCAGACTCCACAATAAGACATTCACAGACGTGTCTTTGACATGATGAGGAGAGAAAAATGGGTCTCAAAGTTTTTTAAATGTAATCATTGCTCACAGATTACAGTACATTTCTATGTGGTGGTATATAGTTTAAAAAAGAAGAACTTCTTTGGTTAAAGACAATTTTAAAAAGTATCTCACAATATCCTGCATAAAAATATTTGAATGCGGTTTAAGTTCCAAAAACCTACAGGTTGTGTGTATCAGATTTTGACCTTGAGTGAAGTCCTTCGAACATTAGACTTAGGTCAGTTGTTATTAAGGTTTCTGTCTGGTCTTCTGGCTTCACAGGCAGTATGTTATTTGTCCTTATGTAAATATTAGGTCAAATTAAATGGATCAACACAGGCAGGTCAGAGGAACCTACGAGACAAGGGAGCTCAGGGACTCCAGAAAGGTCTATGGTTAGTAACTTTAATGGGACAGGGAGAGTTAAAGTAAGTGATAAGGGGGTTGGGGGGAAGAGGGTGAGATAGGATCCCAGTGTGTCAGTATAACTAAGAGCTGGTCCAAGCCTCAAGTTCAACCAGCTCCGAACCAGTGCAAGCACCAGCCCCGAAATACACCCGGTTCACGTTGGTTGAAAAGAGGTATCAGAGGAAGCTACGAGACAAGGGAGCTGAGGGACTCCAGAAAGGTCTATGGTTAGTAACTTTAATGGGACAGGGAGAGTTAAAGTAAGTGATGAGGGTGGGTGAGATAGGATCCCAGTGTATCAGTTCCTCTGGCAGTCTAAGCCTATAGCAGCATAACGAAGAGCTGGTCCAGGCCTGATCCAGCTCTAACTATAAGCTTTATCAAAAAGGAAAGTTTGAAGCCTACTTTTAAAAGTAGAGAGGGTGTCTGTCTCCTGGACCCTGACTGGTAGATGATTCCAAAGGAGAGGGGCCTGATAACTGAAGGCTCTACCTCCCATACTAAATACATGGGAAATACACCCGGCTCACGTTGGTTGAAAAGAGGTATCAGAGGAAGCTACGAGACAAGGGAGCTGAGGGACTCCAGAAAGGTCTATGGTTAGTAACTTTAATGGGACAGGGAGAGTTAAAGTAAGTGATGAGGGTGGGTGAGATAGGATCCCAGTGTATCAGTTCCTCTGGCAGTCTAAGCCTATAGCAGCATAACGAAGAGCTGGTCCAAGCCTGATCCAGCTCTAACCATAAGCTTTATCAAAAAGGAAAGTTTGAAGCCTACTTTTAAAAGTAGAGAGGGTGTCTGTCTCCCGGACCCTGACTGGTAGATGATTCCAAAGGAGAGGGGCCTGATAACTGAAGGCTCTACCTCCCATACTACTTTTAGAGACTTTAGGTACGACCAGCAGACCTGCATGTTGGGAGCATAGTGGTCTAGAGGGGTAATAGGGCACTATGAGCTCTTAAAGATATGAAGGTGTCTGATCATTAAGAGCTTTGTAGGTCAGAAGAAGGATTTTAAATTCTAGTCTAGATTTTATTGGGAGTCAGTGTAGAGAGATGTGCTCTCTCTTCCTGGTTCTAGTCAGGACTCGAGCTGCGGCGTTTTGAACTAGCTGAAGAGTCTTTAGAGACTTATTGGGGCAGCCTGATAAGAGGGACTTACAGTAATCTAACCTGGAGGTAACAAATGCATGGACTAGTTTTTCTGCGTCGCTCTAAGAGAGGATGTGTCTGATTTTAGAAATATTGCACAAATGATTTGTTGTTTGTTTCATGCCTTCTTCAGCTTGAACTGTTAGCCCTGCCTGCATTTATTACGGGACCAAGAGAGTGATCCTAAATCCATCCATGTGTTGTACAACATGTTCTGTTTGGAACCGAGTCCAGCGGTCCACCCTGGGCAGGCTTCAGGTCACTCAGGGCAGATTTACAGAGACACACAACACACTACAGGTTGTTCACCTTCACACCACTTCATCAGTCAACCTGCCGGCATGTCTGTGGACTGTAGGAGGAAGCTGAAGGAAACTCACACCAGCAGGAGGGAAACATCAAACTCTGAAGAGATGAGTGACCTCCTACCTGAGAGCTGGCAGAGAGTCAGACACGATGTTCAGCTTTGATTGAAACCATCAAACGTTTGCTGTTGAAAGCATGTTTTACTTGATGAAAAGGTGTGTGAGGAGGAGAGCAAATATTCTGTTAGACTACGTGGATCTGACCTAATCCCTCTGCAGATCAAACATAGCACCTTGGAGAGACCAGCAGACACTTTCTGTGTGTGTGTGTCTGTGTTTTGGTGCTAATCAGCCTCTGTCTCCACTCTGCAGCCAGCTGATACTGGCTGCAGAGTGGCTGCAAAGGTTGTTAGTCTTGCAGGCACAGACACACCGCACGGTCTCCCAGGCGTTGCTGAGTCTGCACAGAAACAATTACATAGGTAAGTAAGGATCTTACCTTCTGTGCAGCGGGTTGCAGCTCTGCCCCCTCTCTGCGTACCGTGTTGGCTGGCTCATCAATGATGTTGTAGCTGATGTGTGAGCATGGCGTCACTGCGGGTCTGAGACCTGTATATTAAGGTTTTCTTCAGAACAAAGAGAAAGTGAAACATATTGCTCGATCACTCTGTTCACCACATTTCCTCTGCAGTCTTTCTGGAAACATTAACCGGCCCTTTCCCAGGATTACAATCCTGTTCAGTGTCCCTGAGAAATGCTTTTAAGCCTCGTTCACATGGTGGTCTTCCAAATCAACAGAGTCTGTTAATAGACCAGACTATTCCCAGTCCCTAACAGACCGTATACAGCTGTATCAGATAGAATAACAATTGAAAGACTTGTTCCTAGGTACTAGTAAAGGTAGTCAATGAATCCAACACCTAGGGGATCTTGATCTGGTTTTGGGCAGGGTTCAGTATTTGAGGGCTGATCGAATACTTGCTTGATTACTAAGTGACACGAATCCAAAAAGTTCTGCTCCAGCTGTGTCAATCCAGTAATATTTAAATGAAAGTGAGAGCTGGTTCCTGCAGAGCCTCTCCTGGAGCTCCTTTTAAGAAGGTAATGGTTCTCATCTGAAATATATTGCCCAATGCCAAAACCATTTCTGGAACCAGATGGGTCCTGTTTAATACTTCCTGGTTTCCTGGCAAGCCTTTTTATGGACAGATTTTTGTCCTGCTTGTTCAGGAATGTTTTACTGACATGATTTATGTCAGCGAAGGAAATAATTAATATTAAAAAAACACCAGCTTCAGGCTGCCTCAGCTAGTAGTTCTGTTTGTATTTACATGTTATTATTCAGGGATCAAAGCACAGTCATTGGAAAGTCATGAAGATATCCATCATTGTGAGAACAAAGACTTTAGATTGAAGAGTTGAACAATGCTTTCATTTGGATTTGATGATTTCTTAAGCATTGAAATTCACAACCAGTCTTGGACTGATGTTTATATTAGGATTAGATACATGCAGTGGTGGACAAAGTCCACGTCTTCATGACTTCAGTCAGAGTATAGATCCTCCTGGTCAAACATTCCTCCAATACAAGTGAAAGTTGTTCAGTCAGATTCTGACTTGAGTTAAAGTCCTGGAGTACTTGCTTTTAAAAATACTGAAGTATTCAAAGTACTTTTAAAAATATCTCTAAATGTGTTTTCACAAAGCATGAGGTCAGTCAAGAATGCATGAGTGAACATTCTGCTTTGATTTATCTAGAAAACATGATTTTATCTCTAAAAAGGCTACCATGAAATCTAAACTAAGTTACTACAAGCACAGACAAGTTTACAACGTTCCTCTGGAATCAAAGCAGTGTGTGAGCTCCAGACCTCCACATGCTTTCTCAGGTTAGATGCTGATGTTTTGGAGGCTGTGATGAAGTTTGTGTGGTAAACAGATCAGAGATTTACAACAATACAAACAATCATTCTTTATTTCAAAAGCTCAAACGTGGGTTTAAAATATGGCCGTGGTGCTCAGGTAGAGAATCATCATCCTTCTCAGTCATAGCCATCATCACCACGACTACATGAACGCACTGATCTGAAGAACGTTTGATCTACGCTCAACCCAGGTACGGCTACACCACTGAGACAAACCAAACACAAGGACACCAACAGTTTACGGTCTTTGGGATCTGATTTCAGAAAAGAAGACTCATCAGCTGACTTCAAGGATAAAGTAGAGAGTAACTAGAGCACTGATAGAAATGTAGAGGAGTCAAAGGATGAGATTTGTCTTTAACTGGAGTCAAAGTCATAAGTTCCCCAAAAAATAATACTCAAGTAAAGTACAGATACTCATAAACTGAACTTAAGTAAATTTACTCTGTTACTGTCCACCACTGGATACATAGTGGGGCAGCTACAGCCCGTGACACCACATGGGCCTGAATCAAAAATCCCTGAGACAAGAACTTTGAAGCTATGGTCTGCGTCTGTCAGACTGTTGGGACAGAGGCATATGGTTCTGTTTCTTGTGATGTCAACATGTTGCGTTGTTTGTGTCATGTTTTATGTGTTTGTGGTTTTGTAAGGCTGCTGGCCCCGCCATGTCTCTCATGAAAAATGTATTTTTCATCTTAGCGGGACGTACTGGTGAAATAATATGTGCATCTGAGATCTCTGAGAGTTGATTTCAAAGGAACACACAAAATACAGACAGAGCCTCAAACATGATCAACATTGAATCATGGTTTAGAGCCAGTTTCCCTTTTTACATGTTGGCCTTTGTATCTGTACTGTTTATGTATTTGTAACATTAGCTAAATGCTTATGTCAGCGTCCTAACACATCAACAGTATGTATGTTTGAATGCAGGCAGACAGAATGACACACTCTCTGGATCCTGTGAAGGTTTGCACAGTATAAAGTATTTAATGAATACAGAATTAGAAAACTAGTTACAATCTCAGTCTGGAGTTTAAAATAGTGATTACATTGAAAAACTGGAGCAGTTACCGTGGTTTAGACACAAGGAGTCATCACTGTGTTACATTGTTGAGTGTAACCTATTATAAAACTGAACAATAACACTGTTAGTTTGTACATGTATGTAACATGTGTATGTACATGCAGCAATGCACCAGTGACACTCAAATCTGAAACAAGTGATGTTAGAAGATCAACGAACACATATCAACGTGTGTAAAGATGTTTCTATGAGCACTGAGAACTGAAGTTTATGGTTGTATAGAAACAGGAACAGATAAACAATGCATCAGTTTAGATCAGGGGTTCCCAAACTGTTCAGCCCGCAACCCCAAAATATAGATGCCAAAGACTTGTGACCCCCACTGTCCCTCAAAGTGATTTAATGTGTCTTCATTTAGCTGGTCTGCAGAAAATGACCCTACCTATATGAGCATGTGTCTGTGTTTCCTCTGCTGTTATGAATGAACCTGCTGCTACTGATGCTTTTGATAATTAACTGTTCACTAACCCTAAACTTAGGAGTCATCAGGAAACAAAGAAAGGCAGAAAACTCATTACACTTTCTATTTTCGAGTTTAGCTACTATTTCTGTGGATATTTTTTACTGTAATGGACTTGAAGACATCTCACAACCCCCCATTTGTGTCTCGCGACCTCCCAGGGGGTCCCGACCCACATTTTGGGAACCCCTGGTTTACAGAACAGTGCTGCTGCACTGGCCTAAATGTGAACTCAACTATAAACTGGTGGTTATGGTTCTACTAAGACTTCTCAGGTAATAAAGTGAAAATAAGAACATAAATAAATAAAAGGACTGCAGAAGCAGTGCTTTCAGTTTGAAGTCTGACGGCACAATAAGCTCAGATTATAGCACTGTTTCCAATCATTCATTATGTATACATCAATCTCAGAGGAGCTGCTGTTCTCTGTATTCACTCTGTCGTCTCTCACTGTATGACAGGAAGAAACAAAACAATCATTACACATTCTTCTTCCTGGAGTAAAATGGGCAGACGGATGCCCCTCTCGTGTCTGAAGGTTATACTAAGTATAATACTAAAGCCAGCAGAGTGTTAGCCTACAGAGAGTATGAACAAAAAAGAATCTAACTACATCAATAAAGACACCAGCTGCACACATTACGCTTCGTTCTGTGACTTTATAAAAAGAATAGAATGTAAATAGCAATAAAGGCCAACACACATCAGCTGTTTCATCTTCAGTCAGACATGATCGTCTTATCTTTCACCAAAGATTAAGATCATCACAACCTTTTCTCTGCAAAAATGTAAGTTTATTACAGAAAACATGGAACTACTCCTTTAAACATTCTTTTCTTTGGCAGAGGACAAAAGAAAACCTTTCAGTGTGCGTGTGTGTTTGTGTGTGTGTGTGTGTGTGTGTGTGTGTGTGTGTGTGTGTCAGGCTTGGGCCAGTTACTGGTGTCAAGGTTTGCCCTGGTTGAAGATGTCACAGTGTCACACAGGACGAGCAGGATGTCCGAGGGTACAGGATGTCCTCGTGTCTCTTCAGAGGTCAGTTAGCCCGCTCGTTTGTGCTAGCCACCATGCTAACCAGGAAGTCAGATACCGTCACAGAGACCGGGAGGGCGATTTTCCGGACACTTCTTTGTACATCAATATTGAAATGACAGAATCCATTTAGCCTAATGTAAGATGATTCTCAGTTGTACTGATAGTTGTGTTTATTTGTTTTGAGTGAACGTGTTTGTTTACTGCTTCAAATGTTCTGTTGTTCTAAAATAATATTGTTGTGTTCATCGGGGGAGAACGCTCTTGTTTTTTTTAGAGATTTCAGAAGAACACGTTTCAGAGCTTTCATTGCTAGAACATGAACATGTGATATTTTTGCTTCAGGTTATCATACTATCAGAGTTTCATACCCGCCCTCGCCTGGCATGTATCTGCATATGAGGAGGGGGCGGGGCTTGGGACCTTTTATTTGAAAACGTTGTCGTATACAGGACACTTGTATGTTTTGAGTTTCTTCAGGGTCTGCTTGAACTCCTTGCTGGACTTGTCCCACTTGTGTATGCCTGTGAGGAGGTACTGCTGGTCTACCTTGCGGCCCATGATTAGGTATTGGTTTCCCAAGTTATCGAGCTGTTGGCAGGGGCAGTCGGCCCCGTTTTTCAGATACAGCACCATGGTCTTGATGTCCTTCTTCTTCAGGTTCCCAGTCTTCACCATCTTCTTTCTTTTCTGCAGGACTACCTTACGATCCATGTTTTCCCGGGTCACTTCTTTAATCTTGGTTTTGAAAGCTGTTGTTGCAAAAAAAAGAAGAAACACAGTTACTACATGCTGAAAGGACATGTTTGAACAGAAGCTGTGATCACACTGAAACCTCTGTAGAGTGTGTAAACCAGCTCAGTATACTGCAGGTGAATACTGAACACATGACCCAAATGGACAATTTCATTAGGCTCTTTTCCACCAGAGGAACTTTACCCCTGAACTACGTGTGTTTCGACCGGTGGACCCAGGGTCTAAATTTAGTTCAGGAGTAGATAATCTCCCCCCCTGAAAAGCCCCTGCTAGGGGGGTAGTACTTTTCAAAGGTCTCGGGACTTTCGAGGGGGTCTTTACTGCTGGAAGCCTGCAAGATAGGAAGGAGGTACAGAGGAGGGTGAACAGGGAGATCTACAAGGCCAAATGCCAGTACAGAGACAAGGTACAACATACCCTGGCTGAGGGAAATGCTAGGGCTGCATGGACTGGCATAAAGAATGACAAATGCCCCCTTTAAGGGAGGAAAAAAGAGAGACTACTGTCTAGATGAAAGAGAGTCCTTCTCTTCAGCCATTGAGCTTAATGAATTTTTTACACGCTTTGAGACAGGGAGCAGCAGCAACATTCCTACATGGCAAGAGACGGACAATGTTGGAAGGGACAGCATTGACAAAGCTATGGTGCAGCAAATGTTTGAGTGTACTGTACATGTACATGTACATGTACATGTACTGTATATGTACATGTACATGTACTGTATATGGAAAAGCCCAGGGCCTGATAACATCAGTGGCAGGGTGCTGAAGCACTGCTCTGCTCAACTGAGTGAAATTTTCTGCTCCCTTTTTCAACGCTCACTGGATACCCAGGTTGTCCCGTCACCGTGGAAAACATTGACTGTGGTTCTCCGCCCTAAGGTCCTTTATCCATCCTCCCCTCAGGACTTCAGGCTCATCTCTCTCACCTCACTGGTAGTTAAGTCAGTGGAAAGGATTATCAAATCCCACATTACTGACACATGTAAGCACATCCTGGACCCACTACAATTTGCCTATCGCTCCGCAAGAGGGACAGACAACGCCATTGCAACTCTCTTAAACCTTTTGTACATGCATCTGGAACAGGACAAGACACGTGCTTTGCCGATTTCTCTTCTGCATTTAATTCAATACATCCCCTCATTTTGGCAGACAGACTGAAAGATCAGTTCGGACTGGACACAAAATGAATAACATGGATTTTAAATGTTCTTACAGACAGATCTCAAAGGGTAAGGGTAGGCAACACGATGTCAAAGGTGAGATTTACCTGTGTTGGCACACCACAGGGCAGTGTGTTGTCACCTCTGCTTTACACCCTATACACAGACTGATGTCGCAGCAGATACCTGGGACATCGTATTATTAAGTTTGCTGATGACACCGCCTTGGTCAGCCTTCTGAAGCAGGATGAAGTGGAACATGGTCCAGTGTTAAATGACTTTGTAATCTGGTTTGAGGCCTCACACGTAACTCTGAATCTATCTAAGACCAAAGAGCTGCGCCTCCTGCTTCATCTAGGATCAGAGGAGAGGAGATTGAGGTGGTGACAGACTACAAGTACCTTGGTCTCATTTTAGATAACAAACTCTCCTGGGACCCATGTGTGGATACTATTTTTAAAAAAGGACAACAATGAGTGTATTGTCTGAGGAAACTGAGATATTTAAATGTTGATAACACAATTTTAACTCTATTTAACAAATCTTTTATTGAAAGCATCCTATTTTGTTGTATTGTTTGCCGGTACGGTAATGCTAAAATTACACAAAAAAACAAATTGGGGAAAATTGTTAAGATCTGTGGGAAAATGATGGGGGAGCAGCGAGCTGACCTGCAGCAGCTGTACCTGAGCAGGCTGGCTGTGAAGGCAGACAAAGTCTGCATGGAATCATTACACCCACTCTCAGTGGAGTTTCAGCTACTCCCTTCTAGCCGGAGGTATAGATACCCAAAGATAAGAACAAGTCGTGCTAAAAACTCATTCATTCCCATGGCAATAACTCAATTAAATAAGATGCACAAGTGATCTAAGGTTGTCTATAAGTCCACAAATGTTATTTATTTATTGTATTTAAACTGTGATTGTTGTTTACATTGGGCTAGCAATGACTACTACTGTGAAACAGCTACTTTGGGTTGCTTGGATCATTTTGTTGTGTGTGTCTGATGTACCTTTCATGTTGTTGTGTTTTTTAAAGCTGTGCTGTACCACAAAGTGCCTCTTGGAGGACATTAAAGTTTTCTAAATTAAACTAAACTAGATAGATATATAGAATGTTATGATAATGGCTAGATGAATAAGATAAATCATGAATAAATGAGTTAATATGTAACATAAATTGGACTAAAGGACTTGATCGGTCACATCAGCACCTGGTGCAGACAAAACAGAGCGTGTGCACTGGAGAGCAGCGGACCAAAACGCTGCACTTTTCTTAAAGAATATGTTCAATTGATTTTCACACATTAACAGAAATACAAAAAGCACACAGAAAAAATTGCACGATAGGATCAGCTGGTTCTATCACTAACCCATCCCTCATAACCCGACAGTCCCAATGTCCATAAAGGGGCTCCATAGTGTAGGCATTAAATAGAATAGTCCTGGAGTAAACAGCGTTCCAGAGCTGGAAGTCAGGTTGTCTGTTATTTGTAAGCATCACACTGGTACTAGAGAAAACAATATACTGCACATAATGCTACTAAATAGGTGGGAATACGTAAAATAAAAGAATTTAAAAGAAGAAGAAAAAAGACAATAATGAAAGAGATATTCATGGTGACAATGAACATGAGTAACACTCATTAAACTGTAAAGTCAAAGAAGGAGGGTGTTTCTGAAATTGACTGAAGTTGCTGAAAGTGCTCCATAAAAGGTCCCCACATCTGAATAAACTTTTTTACTGCAGCCAGTGACTGAACAGCAGATCTTTTCGAGGTTTAAAGGTGACATATCATGCAAAATCGACTTTTTAATGGTTCTCTACCTGAAATATGTGTCCCTGGCATGTCTACAAACCCCCCGAGAATGAAAAGAATCCATTCTGCCCCTGTTCTGATTTCTCCACCTTTCTGTAAATGTGTGTGAAACGAGCCGTTTCAGACTTCAGTGTTTTTGTTACGTCACAACAATATCCGGTCTGTCACGGAGTCAGAGCTCGGAGCTTGTTCAGCCCATAGACTGTATAAAATAATACTGAATCCCTCCTCTGTTTTTCATTCCCTGCACACGTGTGCTAACAAGGAGCTTAGGAGGGAGGCATGCTAGTTGTAGGCTGTCTTAATAAACACAAAGGTCGGTTTTACTCCCCACGTCTGCAGATTTGAAGATCTAGTGGATGATTTTTATTTTTCATGGAAAAGTGCTAGCGCTAGTTAGCATAGCCACATAGCTACATGTCGTAGCTGTAGCTGTGTACCAAGACACACGTCTACATACTGACAAATAAAACAACAAGAAACAGAATCTGTGACCAATCCTTCAGAAAGGTCCTGCTGCCTTTCTGGCAGAGGTCGGTTTTACTCCCCACGTCTGCAGATTTGAAGATCTAGTGGATGATTTTTATTTATCAAGGATAAGTGCTAGCGCTAGTTAGCATAGCCACATAGCTACATGTTGGTAGCTGTGTACCAAGACACACGTCTACATACTGATAAATAAAACAACAAGAAACACTAAATCTGTGACCAATCCTTCAGAAAGGTCCTGCTACAGGTGCCTCTCCGTCAGGATCAGATTCTGGATCAGATTCAGAGGGTTGAAGTGACGCGGGTCTGTGAGCAGCCGTGTATATTCAGCCAACATGTAAACATTAGATCAACGTGCTGGAGAGCCGAGGACATATCCACTTCCTGAGGGGGCGTGGTCAGAGAGAAAACAGACCGTTCTGAGCAGGGCTGAAGAAGAGGGTTTTTCAGGCATGCCATAATCTGATTTCAAAGTGTTTTTTTGAGCATAAACTTTAAAGACATGTTTTGGGGACCTCTTAGACCAATATATATTGATGAAAAAAGCGTGATACGTCACCTTTAAGCAGGACATGGCGTCCCTCAGACACTAACTGTGAGGGGGGCAGGGCAGCATCCCTCCATCTCAGCAATACTCCACATCTGGCCAAGAGCGATGCAAAAGCTAATGTACAACTTTTAAATGGAGTCAGACGCACATCATCCTCTCCAGTAGTACCAAAAAAGGCCACCAGAGGGTTCGGCTTTAAGGTGATGTCAAGAATCTGAGACAAGGTCTGAAACACCTCTCTCCAGAATGTTTCCAGACTGGGACACGTCCAGAACATGTGGATAAGGGAGGCCTCACCTATCTTACATTTGTCCCAGTAGGGGCTGACATTCGGATAAAAACAGGACAGCTTAGCTTTACATATATGGGCCCTGTGCACGGCTTTGAACAGCAACAGGCAGTGACGAGCACAAAGAGATGTTGAATTCACCAGTTTAAGGACAGAGTCCCAGACATCCTCTGAAAGTGAAAGGCCCAGATCAAAACGCTGCACTTTAAACAGACTGGGGTAGAGAGCAGACCCGTGGTGCAGAGGACGACCTGAAAGAAACCGAGGAGGCAGCCGATAGGAGCTGGTTTAATTTGAACTGTTTGTCAGCTGATGATTGCTGCTGCAGCAGTGCAGTATTTCTTTCGTCTGTTTACCTTTATTTGAAGGTTTTTCACCTAAATGCTGTTTCTAAACAAACTTTGGGATGAGAGAAATCCAATAAAAGGACATTAAGATACGTATTGAGCTATTTTCATGGAGTCCAGTCCTCTTTGGGCAGACTGTCTGTCCTCTCAAGTTGGGACGCTGCACGGAAATTAAATAACTGGACACACACACACACACACACACACACACCTGGAAATCCCTATATTGTTTTAAACATTTGAAATAGTCACATTGAAATACTAGACATGGATAACTCAGAAGATACAAGAGGAGTACTCCAAATGTAGCTGCCTTTGAACGTAGCTGCAGCCTCCCCATGTAAGTAAGAAGTGCTGAACACCCAGGGGGCTAGTTAAGTCCAGTTTGAAGTGTATGTCCCAAATCCAGAGGCCACAGTCCTCGTCACATCGACTCCCAGCCATGGCACCTGCTGCATGTTGTTCCTCTAAACTCCCACACTTCTCGTCTCTCTCTCTCTGCCCCTCAGAGAGTTTATGGTGGGTGCATAAACCTGGCTTTATAAAGACTCTGTAGAATAATCAGAGTGTGTACTTCATGCACCGGCAGGACAGGAGAGCGCTGAACCCAGCGTGGACTCCCTGTGGACTTGTTCTGTTGGTGAAGGATTGAGTTTGTGCCAAAACTATTTAAAAAAACACTTCTAAATATGAAATGAATGCATCAGTGAGACACCACACTTTTCTGTTGAAGTGGAGTCAGAGTTTCTTTCATGACGTGTTCTATCTCTTGGAACAAACATCGGACAGCCAGTCGTTTCCAGCATCCTGCAGCTGTGTGAGGCGCAAAGGAAATACAAAGTATTATTCTTTCTGACACAAACAGAATCTGTCCGACTCAGTCACAATGTAAATAAGTTTTTAATAAGTGAAAGTAAAAACGGCTCTCTGGTCAGGATGTTACTCTGCTTTGTTCTCTGCTTTTATCTCCTTCTGAACTTCAGGCAGTGATTCAGTCTGACTACAATCCTCTTGATCTTTCCATAAACTCTGTGTAACCTTCTAATCTTTAACTTTCCTCCACTTCTCCTTTGAAACAGGGCAAAAGCGCACCTTCGGTGGTCCAAATCTCCCCATGTCCCCCTGCATGGCCTCCAGTATCCACTGTCAGACCTCATGAGGCACTAACATGAGAAAGATCAGCTGACCTGACAGAGCTGCTTTCAGTAGACTGAGGTCTTGTAACCTGCAGCCCGCTGTAAGCTGACAGAGGATGAATCATTTCAAACTATCTGCACTCCATAACTTCACTCTTTGTCCTGTCGTCTCCACAGTTTCTAAAACTGATCCCCCTTTAAACACGTCCACTCCACATAAAGACATGCTTTGGCTCAGTAAAACCCTTCCAAGCGTTCCAACTGAAACCTGCACAACACCTTGAAACATTCAAAAGAGCAGCTTTCAGAGTGCACATGGCGAGGGGGGGGGGTCTGATCCTCTCTCTCTAACCACGCAGACATGTTCTGTGAGGAGGCTCAGGGTTCAGAGAAATCCAAATGGATAACATTCATAATGAGACATCAAAGAGAAAGCCTCGCCGACCTCTTAAAGTCATCTTGATGAACTCTTTATCCTTGACTAGAGCTGGGCGATATTGAAAATGATGTTATCACAATCAAATATTTCATATCAGATGATTTCAATAATTATCACAATAAATATCAAATCATTATTTCATTTAAATGTAAAGTCAGATATTTTCTCCTGAGTGAAAGTTGAAGACAGTTTGTTAGTTTGTATCTGGATTTAGTTTCTGATGAACTTCTTGAATCCATCATTTCTGATGGTGCTAACAGGAAGCAGGTCTTTAATGGAAGATGAGATTTTTGTGAAGTTTTAGTTTGTAGATTCTTGTTTTTCTCAGATTGAGGTTATTTCCATAATTTGATTTAAATGTACAACAAACATATATCAGACTGTATTCTGTGTATCAGTTTATAGAGTATTGTTCTGAGTTGTGCTCTCCCCTTTAAGATTACTAAGGGTTACAGGCAGAGTGATGTTGTTTCCCACAGTGCAGTGAATGCATCACGGTTGATCAGTGTTCAGTTGTCCTACGGTTGTGGTGGACATTAAACGTGTTCACAGCAGAAGTTGTCTCTGTGTTCTTCCTTTACCCACATCCTGAAAGTAGATTTAATGAAGTGTATGAAGTTAATAGTTAACTCAGAGTCGACTCAGTGTCAGACTAACAACTCTGCTTTGAGTTTTCTTCAGTGTCGTTGTCGCTCGTCTCAGCTGTGTTTACATTCCGCTCCAAATGTCTTTAAGCCCCGCCTACCTCTCACCCTGCAACATGATTGGCTGTTCAATGCAGTCTTCTTCTTCTGTCTAATGTTGAGTGGCAACTAGCGTTTAAGGCTCATTAGCGGCCCCTCCATTTTAAGTGGTTGGGGGTGTAATTACAGGTTTATTCGAATATATTTTTATCGAACATTTTTTTATAATAATTTTGAGAAAAATTACATCAAGATAATTTTCGTGATGGAATTATCGCCCAGCACTATCCTTGATACTGTTTCCATGCTGTGATGTCTTTGTTTAGCTCAGTCGTTGGATGGTTCGTGTCTTTGGTACATTTTAGAGCTCCACACTTTTCTGCTACGCCAATAAACCTGTGCAGAGCCTTCAGAGTCTGGATGACAGGACAGAGTTTATCCCTCTATCAGGATTCAGACGGCACATTAAGACACAACAGGTCTCTTCATGCTTCATTTAGCTGCTGAACTGTCCTCATACTCATCATGCACAATAGAGACATGTTCTAACAACTGTTCTGATGTAAACAGACTGATACAGGACTAACAGAGGGTTTGGGCCTGGGTATGTTTTGTCTCTGTACTCCAGGAAATGAAGTGAGAGAAAAAGCTCTGTTATGATAAATGGACTTGTACTTATGTAGCGCTTTTCTAGTCTTCCTGAGCACTCAGAGCTCTTTTACTCTACTCGTCACATTCACCTATTCATACCCATTCGATCACTGATGGCAGAGGCTGCTATAGTAAGGGAACATCAGGGTTAATCTCATTCATACACATTCACACACAGCTGAACAACAGAGGGAGCAGTTTGGGGTTCAGTGTCTTGCTCAGGGACACTTTGCATACCTGCCACCAATGGACTGTGAAAAATAGGGAGATTTTCTGGAGTATGGTAAAATTCACCAATACAACCCTGTCAATATATAACCCTGAACTGCAGATGAATACATTTAATAAACAGATATCTAAGTCATTACTTTAAATGTCTCTTCATTTCAAGGTTTGCAGTAAAATATAACAATAAAAACATACAAAATCTAAAAAATCCATGTCTTACAAATAGGACTAACTTCATCAACATGTTGAAGAGTGAGAGTAGAGTGAGCCACTGCAGTGAGGAGTAACACACACATGTTCCAGGTAGAGGGGTTTGTGTTGACACCATATTTTGATGTTAACACCATTAGAGTATTATTTCAATGAAGGAGTCTCTGTAACATGAATCTACATCTCTATGTGCTTTTTAAAGTCATTTATCTGGGTCCTTTAAATCCTATTTATTACCTACAGCTAAATGTGATCTGACCTACAGTAACCTCTACATCCTCAGCCTCTGCTGCGTTCTGGTCTTTATCAAAAAAAGGAAGAGATCTCCTCTGCATCTCCACCTGAGGTTATCAGGTAGAGTTTAGTGATTTCATAACTTCACCTGTGATATTGTGATTGTCAAGTCAAACTGTAAGAATAGAATAAAAAAACAGTAGAATAATGAACTAATCATAATTAGCTAGGCTTTAATATATTAAAATATATATATTTATATTTATATATAAATATTATATATTTATAATATTATAAATAAAATCTACAACTCTATCCTAGGTGAGTTTACAAAAATAAGTATCTATTTAGTATGACTAAAACGTATGCTGCTGTGCAGAGCAAATAAATAAATAAACAGATCAATGGATCAATAAACAAAAGAAATGTTACAATGAGGACTAGATAAATATACTAAATCATGATTAGATTGTTTAATATGTAATATAAGAATCTGTAAATACGAGTAATCAGCTGTGAACAGCGTCTACCCGGAAGGGCATGAGGTGTCTCATCAGGCGCACCTGCTGCAGGTCTGTCAGGGCGCGCACTGGAGAGCAGCGGGCAGAAGCGCTGCACTTTAAAACAGACTGTTGGATGGAGTAGATCGGTGGTGCAGAGGGCAATCTAAAAGAAACCGAAGAGGCAGCCGGTAGGAGCTGGGTTTTGAACTGTGTGTTTGTCAGCTGATGATCGCTGCTGCTGCGGTGCCGGCTCGGGCACGCGCTTCATCTGCGCGCTGCTGAAATGTTTGTTTAGAACGTCTGGTGTTCAGGTTCAGGTTGTTTTGCAGCCAGTGAGATGTTAGGTCGATACAAAATTACAAGATAGACTTCAGACAGAACAATCTACTTAATGTGCAAAACATACAAAAAATATCCTAAAAACTAATCTAACACTAAAAATGAATAGACATGATAAAATGATAAAATGATAAAAGTGCTAAAGGTTCCATTTTAAAAAGCATATCAGAAAACAGTCAACCAATAAAAACAATGGAATCACATGAATAAATAAGACAATCTGGGCTCAAGTCATAAGATTGGAGGCTGACTGTGTGGGTGTTTAGTTAAAGTTTGTATTAAAAGATTATAAATACTAGGATTGTTTAAAATACACATGATACATGATTAAGTATTACTAGGACTGTTTAAAATACACATGATACATGATTAATTAATAAATAACTGACCTATTTCATATGAGATGATAAAATATATTCATATAAATAACTTCGTTTTGGCAGGTCTCCTGAAAGTTGAATTGATTTATTAATTATATTACTTGTGGTAAAAAAGCAATGATAGGCAGTTGTTTAAGTTCCATTGAATCGGATGCTGCTTTGTGGTTTCTTGCTCTGTGCTTATGTTGCATTTGCATGTGTTTTGATGCGGGTATTTCTTTTGTCTTTTTTATTCCTTTATTTAAAGGTTTTTCACCTAATAATTGGGAACTGTGTCTGAAAAACTCTGGGATGAAAGAAATCAAATAAAAGGAGGAAAATAAAATACACGTTGACTAATTTGAGTGGAGTCCACTCACTTTTGGTGTGATTGTCTGTCTGTCCTTTCAAGTTGGGACGCTGCATAAAAATGAAAGAACTTGACAGTGATAGTGACACTGTCAGCACTCTGTCATCAGATTCACACAGCTCTAAACTCTCCTGATGAACTTTAAAGAGGATGCTGCGTTATTGCATGTCACACCTTAAGTTAGCTATAAGAACAGGGCTAACCCACTTTAATGAGGGATGGATCAAATCTTTAAACAGTGCAGAAGTTTGTTGAACTCAGAACAACTCGTCTAATGAACACTTCAGCTATTGGTGTCACAGATCTACCTGTCTGTCTGTGTGTCTGTGTTTACCTGCTGTCAGAAACCATCTCATGCAGCGCCTTTTGGATCAAACCATCTACAGGAAGAGGAGGGGTGGATGTTTCTTTGAGGTTTGAATATAAGGCTCAAGTAAAGGACTTCTTGAAAAAGGGTTAGAGATTACAGGATCCTATTAAAAATATAGAATACAAATTAAATTATCTGGTATTAAAATATCTGATGGGGCAGATATTTTGACGAGCCGCCAACCTTCCGATTGATAGACGACCGACTCCACCCACTGAGCCACAGGTCAGCTTGATGTCAATCAACTAATCCTTTTTGGAAAACATTCCCTCTTTGAAATCTAGTCCCTTTCCCGGAACCTGATCTCCTTTCAGGGTCACAGACTGCTCCAAGGGGGTCATCAACCCGGCCGCAGGCTGTGCACTTCTCTCACTCCTTTACAACAGCAGCACAACTCATCTGATAAGCTTAAATGATCAATCTACGAGTGCAAGATGGCCTTGTTTGTTTGTTTGTTTGTTTGTTTGTTTACTGCAGCAGTGAAGGGAAGACACAATCAAGAAGCAAAGTGTGCATTTTACAGATACGGGACAAACTAAGACCCTCAGTGTCGACTGGGATCAGCTGTATCAAAGCTGCTAATAGGAAACATGCTTCATCCATACATCATGGAGGAGTAAGGCTGACACATGGTATACAAACTGTGTTGTTTACATGATACAGTATCTGTTATTGTTATATACAAAGCATAACAAAACAGTGAGTTTGTAAAAACAAACACACAGACCAAATGAAGTCAGACCCTCCTCTTCATCGTCTACCTTCTCCCACTTGGCAATATTTTTAGTAAATTTGGCATTCACTTCCACTGCTTCGCGGATGACACCCAGCTCTACCTTTCCAGTAAGCCCGACTCCACCGCACCCTCCTCCCTCACCCTCTGACTCTCTGAGATCAAATCCTGGTTCACCTCCAACTTCCTTCAACTCAACAGCAATAAAACAGAACTCCTCCTCATAGGCACTAAGTCCACCCTATCCAAATCCGACAGTTTCTCCCTCTCCATAGACAGTTCAACAGTTTCCTCCTCCCCTCAGGTAAAGAGTCTGGGTGAGATCCTCGACAGCTCACTTTCTTTCAACTCTCACATCAATAACATAACCCGGTCTGCATACTTCCATCTCCGCAACATCAACCGTCTCCGCCCCTCTCTCACCCCTCACACCACTGCTATCCTGGTCCACAGTCTCGTCACCTCCCGTATTGACTATTGTAATTCACTCCTCTTCGGTGTCCCTCACAAATACCTCCATAAACTTCAACTGGTCCAGAACTCTGCAGCACGCATCATCACCAGAACCCCTTCCTTCCACCACATCACCCCCGTCCTCCAGCAGTTCCACTGGCTCCCGGTCAAACTCAGAATCAATTTCAAAATCCTCCTCTACACATTCAAGGCCGTCCACAACCTCTCCCCCCACCCGTATCTGTCTGATCTCCTCCACATCGTCACCCCCTCTCGCTACCTCAGGTCTTCCTCCTCCCTCCACCTCTCTGTGCCCCCTGCCCGTCTCAGCACCATGGGGAGCAGAGCTTTCAGTCCCTCTGCTCCTCAACTCTGGAACTCACTCCAACCAGACATCCGTAACACTGATTCACTACCTGTATTCAAATCAAAACTCAAAACCCATCTGTTTCAAACTGCATTCCCTGTTTAATTTCCACTGCTTCATTTTTAACTTGGTGTTACTCTGCTTGTTTTTATTTATCTTATCCTGTTGTTTTATTTATTGTGTTTTTAATCTGTCTGTAAAGCGACCTTGAGTGTTTTGAAAGGTGCTTCTAAATAAAATGTATTATTATTATTATTATAATTATTATTAGATCTACAGACACACTTAACACAAGTGCCCATGAGCAAGGGAAGCAGTGACCAGATGTTCAAGAAAACAGATCTGTTCTAACTAAGTGATCTGTTTCTCTCACAGCAGTCACACTCTTTATACAAACCTACAGACCTCCATGCTAAATGCAGATCATGGAGGGTGCTGTGTGTTTGCTGCTGAAGTTACACTTCTGTGTGTGTCTTTCTGCTCTGCCCTCCACCAGGGACACTTCAGCACTGTCATGTCATGTTTCTGTCCGCTCTGCAGAAGACAGAAACATCACAGAGAGTGAGGAGAGAAACACCAATGTCTCATTGTCTGTGTGTGTTTTCCGTCAGCCTAAAAGGTGTAGTGTGTTGACAGGAAGCTTCACGGCACTGCACAATGACTGACAGAGAGCGCACACTCTACACACACACCATCACACATCTCCTCTAGAGATGATGATAACTCCTCAGAAGTGTCTGACATTATTCTGAGGAACATCTTGTCTTGTCTTCATTCTAGTTAAACAGGATGTCAAATGTTGACCTGTGTTCTTTTTTGTACCAGCTTCAGTTAGCATGCTAAATCAGGAGGCTCCGGATGTTTCCATATTGGATCCTGTCCATCAATATGATGAAGGAGCAGAGCAGGTGAGAGAAACTTTAGGTTAGTGATCTCTCCAAAGAAAGTTAAACCATGAGCGGTGGTGATGATAGCAGCAGGGTTCAAAGTTGTGACATTAGTTTCTTTTTAAAGGTGTGTGAACCACAGAGCTCAGAGAAGAAGGAGAGCTGAATGAGGACAGTTTCATGTTCAATCCACCAAAACAGGCAGAGAAGAATCCATCACCATGGAACGATCACTGACGAGGAATCACTGGGACCGTTTTAAAAACTGTAAACATAAATGATTTAAATCAATAAAATCATCTTTAATCAATGTTTTTAACATGTTTGTATCTTCAGTTAGTAGCCGGGTAATAAGAGGGATCATGTATGGTTAGCGGTGCTTCAGGCTCTGGATGTGTGTGCCACCCATAGACTATAAATAAAAAGGTGCCACCTCTATCCCTGCTTATTGTTGAATTGTATCGTATCAAAGACTTTAGACTTTAATGTACCCTTGGGGTCAACTTCTGCATTTCCACAGACACAGACAAAGACATTCACGGAACATACACTGCAAGCTCCACAAACTATCAACAGAGCCTTTGCCATCGCTGCCCCCACTCTCTGGAACTCTCTCCCTCCACACATCCGTAACTCTGACTCTCTCCTCTCTTTCAAAAACCACCTCAAGACCTACCTGTTCCAAAAAGCATACCACACATGACCTCTCCCCACGCCCCACCTCTGTCCCTGTTTTGTTTGTTTGTTTTATTTTCTTTCTTTAGTTTTCATCTTATGTAAAGCGACTTTGAGTACTAAGAAAAGCGCTATATAAATTCTATGAATTATTATTATTATTATTATTATTATTATTAAAGGCATCAACACTCAAACCAAGTGGTATCATTCAGCGAGGCCTGTTGTTCAGGGCCGCTATAACAGCAGGGATCAGGCTCTTGCCAAGGCGAGCCCTTCTACACCTCGGTGCCATGAATCTGTGCCCTGAGGGGAGTGGGATGAAAGTTCAGAATCCTGGTATCGTGACAACTCTATAGTTACAAATATTCAGTGTTATATAAGTGTACTATTTTAATTGTGTTACAAAACATATTAAAAGCAGGGCATATCACAGAGATATGCACAATGGTATAAATTGGGATGATGTTGAACAGCTGTGAGGGTTCTGGCACACATTTTGGTCCAGTTCAGGCACAACTGCTTTGGAAAGTGTGCTTGTGCAACTGAGTGTTGTGTTGCAACACAAAAACACTCTCTTCCAAACGAGAACAGACCTTTCACAACTTCCAGTAAGGGAGCTATCTTCTGAACAAAAATGCATATTCACTGCCAGAGAGGGGGGCGGCTAACACACACTTGGTCCAAACAGAGTTGAATTCCAGTCAGTGATACATTCTGTGATTCTTTATTAGGCTTGCCTTGCCCATAAGGGAAGGAATGTATCTATCATATCCATTCAGTGGTCCTGTTTAAAGCAGTCTGCTTCTCAACTTCTGCATGGAGCCCATTTCCTTTCAGACCAGCCAAACAGAGTGTGACCAGGACCACGTTCATGAGGCTTTCAGAGGAGAGATGGAACATCTTCTAGAACCAAACAAAGTCCAGTTCCCTTTTCAGATCAAACTTTGAATTATCATGAACTGGATGACTGAGAACCTTCACACACTACATATCTCGTTCTCTTGAACAGGGGTTCCTAAACTTTTCAGCCTGTGACCCCCAAAATATAGGTGCCAAAGACTTGTGACCCCCACTGTCCCTCAAAGTGATTTAATGTGTCTTTATTTATCTGGTCTGCAGAAAATGACCCTACCTATATGAGCATGTGTCTGTTTCCTGTGCTGTTATGAATGAACCTGCTGCTACTGATGCTTTTGATAATGAACTGTTCACTCACCCTAAACTTAGGAGTCATCTGGCAACAAAGAAAGGCAGAAAACCCATTACACTTTCTATTTTCAAGGTTTTATTTCAAGTTTAGCTACTGTTTTTGTCAATATGTTTTACTATAATGGGTAAAATCTACTATTTTTAGATGACTTAGAAAAAAAAAAACATTCTTGAAGACCCCTCATTTGTGTTTCGCGACCCCCCAGGGGGTCCCAACCCACAATTTGGGAACCCCTTTGCTCCAGAGGGTTTGTAAAAGAAGTAGAGAACCTGTTTCAGAATTGGTGAATTCTATGTTCCCTGTGTGCACACAGCACAGACTGGACATTTAAACCTATGGCTCACTGGACTCCAGGTTCAAACAGACTCTAGTTGTTCTGAAATGGAAGCAGTGCTGCCAGAAGGGACGATAAATGGTAAATGGACTCTTACTTCAATATATCTCTTTTCTTTCTGTCCACTCAAAGCTCTTTTACTAGTCACATTCACCCATTCACACCACATTCACTCTCTAATGGTAGAGGCTGCAATAGTAAGGGATCATCAGTGTTAATCTCATTCACACACATTCACACACCCCTAAGCTACAGAGGGTGCAGTTTGGGGTTCAGGGTCTTGCTCAAGGACACTTCAACATGTGACTGAGGGAGCTGGGATTGATCCGCCATCCTTCAGATGATAGACGACAGACTGTGCGCACTGAGTCACAGCCGCCTACAGTGCCTTTATTATAAAATTGCTGCTGTAAAACAAGTTAACATCTGACAGTAAATGACTGTATATAAAGATATGTATTGGTGTTTTCTTTTAGCATTTAAATTGTAGCTTATAATATTGCCTCATGTAATCTGTAATCTGTGCATGAATATTGCTCTTGGTATAGGGCCAATCTACGGATGCCAGAAGACAAGCACATCTCATTAAAGCCATTTCAGCTGTGTTGAAACGTCTTTGCTACTCGCGCTTATCTCCTCTCACGTGTTGATTCAGTGAATCCATCTGTGATGAAATATAGCACCATCTAAAACAGACCAGCTGAGTCTCTTCATGCTAACAGGCTAACTGTTGTGTTGCTCATAATGATACCTGCCTGTCCGTCTGCTTCTATGGTGTCATCTGTGATGAATGGCACTCCACTTTGTGTTACTGCCCTCTACTGGTCTGGAGGTGTAATGCATTTACTTTTTTTTTCTCCATACCTCACTGGCCTGATTTGCACAATCTACCCGGGACTTCAGCCTGCGGTCGAAACGCAGACAACAATGGGGGCACAGGAACCTTTTAGTTCAGGGTGAAGTACCTCTGGGGGCTAAAAGACCCCGGAACTCTTGGTCGAAATGCACCAACTTGTTCATAAAATCCAGTTTTCAATGAATCAGCAGTGGAAAATAAAGCAAATATATAGCATGAGTTTGTGAAAAGGAAAGAGTCTTCACTGTGAACAGGATCAGCCTCTTCTTCGAAATGCACCAATACACCTGATTTAACTCAGCCCTGCACAGGCCAAAAAACTGCATACTAAGACCATCACCTAGCTCTCCATCACATTCATACTCTCCAACACTCACAGAACCAGACACACATAGATCCTGCACAAGTCAGCAGCACAGATAAGCTTTCATGATGTAAAGTGCACAGGATGTTAGTCATCATGAGGCCTCGTCCCATACTGTCGGCATGTCTGGAGTTTGAATTCTGAAGCATGTTCCTCATGCAGTGACCTGTGGGAGTGTTTTCTCAATCACAATGTCTGATGCATTATTAGGTGAATCACTTTTTTAAACTCCAGTGTGGATTCGCCCCAACTTCCTCTTACCTGTAAGAATAATAACCACACTAATGCTCATAGTAGTACCTTTGAAAAAACAATATATTCCAAGTCTAACTATTGTGAATGGATATCTCATATGTAGGAAAGTAAATGTTTGTGAATGAGGGGATGAGTGGAAGGTTCTAACACTTTAAAGCAACTTTCCATATCACAATCTCTCAGGGGGGTGAGCACCCCTCAAAGTCAGATCCTCACCCCATTACTGCAGCGATGCAGAGGCCGGGGTTAATACGGTCAGTTACAGTGTTTACAGACATGTAGGGTCACAGGGCTGTATAATCCTTTAGCTGCATGTTTAATTTGTTGTTATGATGCATGTCATACGTAAATACCATATGAGTCTCTGAGAAAAGACATTAGTTTTCATCTCATGTTCTTGTTTATCTCCATTTATGAAGCCAGCACGAGCAGCAGAGTCCTCCCTGACACTCGTGTGTGGTGTAAAGGTGTTTTTCAACCGGAGAAACTAGGGTCTAAATTTAGTTCAGGGGTAGATAATCTCCCCCCTAAAAACCCCCTGCTATGGGAAAGTACTCTTTTCAAAGGTCCTGGGACTTTCAGGGGGGCAGGGCCTGCAATGCTGAACGTGTCTGATTGGTAGATTAATCTCAGTGTTTTTATTCCTCCCTCTGTCCACAATAACATCACACACATCTGTGATTCTCTTGATTTCTCTTTCTTTCATTAGTTTTTATTTGTTCTATCTTTTTTGTATGTGTGTGTACTTTTCAAAAGAAGAAGCTGTGATTCTCTTGATTTAGCAGCTTGTAACAGTAGTCTTCTCTCAGCCCACCATGAATGCGTCTCTCTCCCGGTGTTACGGTTTTAAAAGTGACCCTGTAAACTGGAGACCTTCAGCTGAACGTGTCAGTGTTTGTGGAGTTTACACAGCTGTTGAAACACAGAGGGAGTTCCTGGGAATTCAAACTAGTTTAGTTTTTATTAAGATTTCTAAATATCCTCATCAGATATTTAATGATGGTCTAAAGACGTTTATGAGGGATGCATCCGGCTGAAGGTCTCCAGTTAACAGGGTCGCTGTTTAAACCAAAACACCGGTCGATCTCTGCCACGGCTTTTTGAGTTCAAAAGGATTTTAAAGCCGTGTTGAAACGTCTTTGCTACTCACGCTTATCTCCTCTAGGTCACCCATAAAGTAAGGGGTGACAGGGTGTGTGTCAATTGACCCTCTCTGTCTTCACTCAGTAGAATCAGTAAAGTGTGGTACAGATATTGTATTCCAGGATATAAGTTTAGTATCAAAATTAATTACACATAAATCATCAGCCGGTCTGTTGAACATAAAGTATCATTATTTAGGTTGAGTAATAAGATCAGATTAAAACATGTTGAGCCTGCAACATTACTTCATAGATAACTCAATGAATCATTCAATGAAGGTAAGGATTCCTTCTATGATCACATATCATTATCTCAATACGGACCATGCTGCTTCAGGGACCTGGTCTTCAGGCCCTTAGGCAGCACTGCAAACGCATCAAAGAGGAAACCACATGATCCAGAAACACAGAGACTTCTCTGGACCTGAGCCCGTTTAAGATGGACTGAGGGGAAGTGGAAAACTGTCCTGTGGTCTGATGAATCAAATCTGACACTGCAGCCTCCACCTCAGAGAGGGGAGGGGCTTGTTATTAGTGCACACTTCACAGGCCGGCATCCCTGATGGTATTGGCATGCACAAGTGCCCATGGGATGGCTAGTGTGCACATCTATGAAGGCACTACTGACAATCACTTCTTCAGGAAGACCTTACGTATTTCAGAGAGACAACACCAAACCACATTCTACATGTGTTACAACAGCATGGCTCTGTAGTAGAAGAGTCCAGGTCTACTGTGTATTTACTGCATGATCAAAAATGGATCTGGTGAAGGGGGATAAAAACAAGCAGAGCAGATGTTTTCATTTCATCAGAGAATTGTTGATCACTTCCTTTAGAGAAGGTGACATGTTTCAAAAAGGGTAAACAGGGTTTATTTGAAAATATATTTTAATATCTTTATCTGCTTTTATGAAACATCTGGACTTATGAGGTGATGAAGAGAAGCTCCGCTCTGTCAGTGGGAGCAAATGGCTGCAACACTTTGCAGTATTTAGTAACTAGCTAAATACTGCAAAGGTCTCTGCTCATGGTGGATTAAAGGTGACATATTATGCTCTTTTTCATCAACATATATTGGTCTAAGAGGTCCCCAAAACATGTCTTTAAAGTTTATTGCTCAAAAAACCACTTTGAAATCAGATTTTGGTCTGCCCGTAAACCCCTCTTTTTCAGCCCTCCTCAGAACAGGCTGTTTTCTGTGTCTGTGCCTTTAAATGTGAATGAGCTCTCTGACCACGCCCTCTCAGGAAGTGGATGTGGCCTCGGCTGTCCAGCACGTTGATCTAATGTTTACATGTTGGCTGAATAAACACGGCTGCTCACAGACCCGCGTTACTTCAACCCTCTGAATCTGATCCAGAATCTGATCCTGAAGGAGAGGCGCCTGCAGCAGGACCTTTCTGAACCATTGGTCACAGATTTAGTGTTTCTTGTTGTTTTATTTGTCAGTATGTCGACGTGTGTCTTGGTACACAGCTACGAACATGTAGCTATGTGGCTATGCTAACTAGCACTAGCACTTTTCCATGATAAATAAAAATGTGTCAGTGCCTGTGTCATCCACTAGATCTTCAAATCTGCAGACGTGGGGAGTAAAACCGACCTTTGTGTTTATTAAGACAGCCTACAACTAGCATGCCTCCCTCCTAAGCTCCTTGTTAGCACACATGTGTGCAGGGAATGAAAAACGGAGGAGGGATTGAGTTGTATTTTATACAGTCTATGGGCTGAACAAGCTCCGAGCTCTGACTTCCTGTTACAGACCGGATGGCGTTGTGACGTAACAAAAACACTGAAAACAGAAACGGCTGGTTTCAGCACACATTTACAGAAAGGTGGAGAAATCAGAACAGGGGCAGAATGGATTCTTTTCATTTTCGGGGGGTTTGTAGACATGCCAGGGAAACATATTTCAGAAACATGCAGCTTATTTAAAAAGTCGATTTTGCATGATGTGTCACCTTTAAGATGAGATCAGACTGAGTCCTGTCTGTAAGATGGGACTGGATCTTATCCTGTCTTGATGTTGGGTCTTTGTTAATAATAGAACATAGAGTACGGTCTAGACCTGCTCTGTTTGGAAAGAGTCTGAGGAGAACATTTGTTGTGATTTTTTGCTATAGAAATAAATAAAGATTGATTGATTGATTGATTGATCTTAGACTATCATCCCTGACCAAACCAAGCATCTGATCACAACTTCAAAAAGGGGCCGAACATGCTTTGATGAGGACTTCTGGGTATCTGATTTAGAGATGGATGTATGATTGATACGACCCCGTGTGTTCTTTCATGTAGCTCTGTGATACCCCGGCACAGCAGTGATGACAGTATGATGCATGTTGTTTTTTGCAGAAGGATGTTTGAAGGATGCTTACCGAACTCGCTGGCACACATGTGCTCCAGCATGGCATCTGTTTTCATTTCATTGTCACATGGAGGGCAGACGGGAGAGTAACCTGTGGATGAAAGAAGGTAAATGAACTGGAAATAGGGCCATGGCATTTGAGGTGAATCAATCTCATGCTGAAAGTATCCACATTTAGGTTGTTCTTCAATGAGTCAGGATCATAAGGAAAAAACAAACTATGATTTGATGTACAGAATGTAAAAACACCACGATGCACAATCTACAGTCATGGAAAAAATTATTAGACCACCCTTGTTTTCTTCAATTTCTTGTTCATTTTAATGCTTGGTAAAATTAAAGGTAGATTTGTTTAGACAAATATAATGATAACAACAAAAATAGCTCATAAGAGTTTAATTTAAGAGCTGATATCTCGCCATGTTCCATGGTTTTCTTGATAATAACCAACATCTATGCTATGGCATTGTACTGCTAAAAGCAGTGCTTTTAGGCCTTCCATGTTTTCTTCTCCGTCTGTTTAGTCACATGATACACACAGGAGCTAGTACTTGATTGCATCACCATTGTCTTTGTTGACTGCAGCCATGTGTCTTGGCATGCTCTGCACCAGCTTCTGACATTGTTCTGGTGTCACAGCAGCCCATTCCTGTTGCAACAATTCAAACAAATGTGTTTTGTTTTTGGGCTTGTGGTTCTCCATTTTGAGTTTGATGATTGTCCACAGGTTTTCACTTGGATTTAGATCTGGTGATTGAGCAGGCCAAGGGATGGTTCGAATGTCCTGGCTCTCCATCCAGGCTTTAACTGACCTTGCCGTGTGGTGAGGGGCATTGTCTTGTGGGAAAATCCAGTCATTGGAGGCAGGAGAGAGTTTTGCAGCTGATGGAAGAAGACTGTTTTCAAGAGGAGCCCTGTACATAGGGTTGCAAAATTCCAGGAATTTTCAAAGTTGGAAACTTTCCATGGGAATTAACAGGCATGTATGGGAATAAACAGGAATAAACCAGGAATTTACTAAATTGGCTCTTAACTTTGGAACTTAAATATAGTTGGGGAAATATAGTTGGGCTATTGAGACCACGCCCCCTACATGCAATGTGCATTCCTCCATCACATGCACTGATGATTTCTTGAATCCTGCAGAGGCTAGGCTTGAGAAGCTTGAGGGAAGATGCTCTTCCATTTGCATGTTGAATGGGACTTTGTTGGAGGGAGAGCGTCTCTTTTCATTTAACATTTTGAATGGGGCATTGTTGTTAATTTTTGAATGGGTTGGGTCAGGGGGGATGAGTAATATTTAACTCAACTTCATGTTTTTGTTCTTCAATGAAAGAACTGATTGTTCAATAAAATATTTCACACTTGATAAAGTTCTACTTACAAATAAATCTGTTTTAATTGTATTATTTTGGATGGATGTCTGCTTATAACAAAACAAATATTTTTACTTGGATATGATACCTTTACATTAAATTACCCTCAATTCACAGTTAATTCCCAGTTAATTCCCATGGAAAGTTTCCAATGTGGAATATTTCCAAAATTCCCCAGCTTAACTTCCCATGGAAATTTAAAGTGACCTGGTTCATTCCCCCATCACACAATTGCATTTGCCCTGTTCCACCCATACTGAGACAACCCCAGATCACCATCGATCCACCCCCATGTTTTACTGATGGGGCAAGACTGTCTGGTTTGTAGGCTTCTGCTGGCTTCCTCCTAACTAGTGAGTTGGTTGGAATGGGCATCAACTCAAAACTGGATTCATCACTGAAGAGAACCTGAGCCCAACCATCAACAGTCCAATCCTTGTGATCCCTAGCAAAGAGTAACCCGGCCTTCCTCTGCCTTTCGTTGATGAAGGGCTTCTTCTGTGCCCTGTGTGACTTCACACCAGCTTCAAGAAGTCGGTTTGGAACTGTCCTTGCTGAACAAGTCACATTTCTGGACAGTACCAGCTCATTTTTAAGCTCCCTGGAGGTCTGAGGACAACTCCTGACACAGGACCGGATGAGTGCACAGTCATCTCATGGGGTAGAAAGACGTTTCCTGCCTCGACCATCTAGCAGTTTGGTAGCACCATGTTTGGCTTGCTTGTTCTATGTGTAATGAACGGCTGTTGGAGATCTTCAGTTTTTTGTCTACCTGTCTCTCACTCATGCCAATTTCCAGCAGTGCCAAGATGGCTACCTTTGTGTCTTCACATAGTTCTTTTGTTTTAGGCATGACGTGAGAGCTGACAACTCCTGAGTTGTGCTACAGCTTGAATGTAAGCAGGAAACCACTCGAGGCCTTAGCATGTGCAGCGCTGCTTATGACATGAAATGGCCCTTTATATACCCTGGGAATACAATTAAGCTTAAGCATGTCAAATAGGACATACAGTGTGATGTAATCAGCTGCATTTTTTGTCGTGTTCATTGTATTCTTCAGGTAATATACCTTTAGTGGAACCAGGCATTAAAATGAATAAGAAAATAAGGGTGGACTAATGTTTTTTTCCATGACTGTAGTTCAACTCTTCCTCCTGAGAGCGTGTTCACTCCTCTAAGCTCTCTGAATGCAGACCTCCTCTCATGCCTGCTTTCAGAGTCCTGCTCTCTCTTATGACCTGACTCCAGAGAGGAATGTCTCCAGCTTTTACAGCCAGCTGGAACTCAGAGCTGCAGTAAACAACCTTCCTCATTCTCTTCTGGATTCAGACAGTTTTCAAACCTATCTTCATGCTCAGATGTGATGTGTCACTCTTGACTAAAGCTAATATGTAAGGGACAAAAGCAGTAATACTTAATCCCAGCTCCACTGAATGCTCTGAAAAAGGTACAAACTGTTAGCTCGAGGATAAAACCTGAAAACAAAGAGCCAGAATGTGTCTCTGCCAAGGAGTAATTCAGTGAAGTGACGTACATGCAAACATTTCTCCAACAGGATTTTTCAATTTATACTAATACTGGTAGATCTCTCCATGCCAAACAGCTGAGTCACAACAGACTGCAGCAAACAATTCAAACCAACTGCACCGTCACAGCGTGGCTCTGCATGGACGGAGCACAGGGGTGACAAAGGGGAAAACAAATACTTGTCTTCCAGTTGCCAGTTGTCTATTACATGTGTTTTGCAAAAGCTTGTTAAAGTTACACTAAAGTGCAAAGGGTTTGAGAAAACAAAGAGTGTTTACAGAGTCCCAGGGTTCCACAGGCTCTCTTTAAATGAAGGATAATCAGCCTGTATTTAGAAGAGATGATGTGGATTGTTCGCAGACCTCTGTTTGAAACTGCTGAGGGCTGAGAAGCTTCTGTGTTTGTCTGTTTTAACCTCAACATGAGTTACAGCCACTTCAGCAGAAACAAATAAATCCTGCAGAGCGTTCAGCTTCAAGAGGCCTGCCTTTGTGTTCTCACAATAAAACACAACCAGCAACGTCTGAAGACTGCAGCTCTGTAGAACCCCGTCTCTGGGAAGGAGTGCTTCTCAGAAGGCCTTGGTCCAGTAAGACCTGCTTCTTCTCCACACATACAGTACAACACAGAGCTGCAGTGACGCTGTGTCAGTGCTGAGACCTGAACTCTGGTTCTGGACTTTCACATGATCACTTATCTCCAGGGAAGTTGATGATATCCACTGTGCAGTCCAAGTGAATGAGTTGGTTGTATAGACACTGACATAAGCCTTTAAACCAGACTTTGCCGCCAGAGGTTCCAATCCGGCCACAAGATGAATTTGCAAAATGAAAAATTGCAGAGAAGACATTAACTGTAATTTTTCAATAAAAATAACTGCTTTTTCAGATTTGTCCTCTGGAGGTGGGTGGGGGGGGGGGGGGAAGGAGCCTCATATCGTGCATGTGCTTACCATGCATGTGGGAGTGTCATAGGTGCACTCACTGGCACTACACCCCTGCATACAACACTGTCCAGCAAGCAAACTGTTCATGCTGGTACTGAGGGGTCCAAAATAGTCAACTTTACCTTCTTCATTATTATAATCTATCTGTTGTTTTGCAGTACACATTACACACTGTGACAGGTGAATGGGAAACCTGTGTGTTTGGTGTGTTCTCAGCAGGTTTCAGGATTTTAAGGTGTATAATATTCTGCCCCACTATGAGACTCATCATGGAGAAAAATACAACAGCTGTTTTTGTAAAGAGATAGTTCATTAAATGTGAACATTTTCAGAATGTACTTTTTCTGCTAAAACAAAGGGAACAATTTGCAGTTGTGGGTATTTATAGGTTATTATGTTCTGATTTTACTGGTCCGGCCCACTTGAGATCAACTCGGGCTGTATGTGTCCCCTGAACTGATATGAGTTTGATGCCCCTGCTTTAAATCAAAACAACTTGGCTTCATTTTATTGATGACTGTTATCTCTTTGATTGATTCTGACTCTGATTGTGTTCCCTGTGTTTCTCTGGTATGTGTCCTCTCATCCAGATCAGAGTCTTACTGAATAGCTTTTATTCCAGACTATGTAACCTCCCTCACGCCCCACCAATGCAACATTATGCCTCATTTATACTGTTGCCTAAAATCCAGCTTTACTGCTGCATACCCTCTCCCCACAGCCATATTAAAGCATTCATCACATTCTAACCACAGAGGATGTTTAAACTTTCAAACTTTAATGAAAACAAGACTGAGATGATTGTGTTTGAATCCAGTGCTGCATGTAAGGCCCAGATACTGGACCTTGAAACCCACAGTAATGGATCTTGGTGTTATAATGGATGGTGATTTTACATGAGATAATCAGATTAACTCTGTAGTCTGATCATGTTTTTATCGTTTCAGGCTTTTATCTGAGATTAAATTGTTCTTATCTTTTAATGATTAGGAGAAAGTTATACATATCAATAAAGCTTAGCTAACTTTGCCTTTTGTTACCAGGTATTACACTTGCTTGTACTTGGTATGTGAAAACCTATAATAATGGCAATATGCATGACATCGACCTGTGGGGGGAGTGGTCTGGCGGCTGGGTTTTCCTTGTTTGGAATATCATTACGACACCGTGGCAGTATTTTATTTTATTTATTTATGTTTTTTTTTCATTTTATTAATTTCATTAATTTTACTTTTTCATTTCATTTATGTTTCTTATTTTATTTTATTTTATTCTATTTATATATTTTTTATTTTGTTTTATTTTATTTGATCTATTTATTCTTACTTCTCTTTCTAATGTAAATGTCTTTATATAATCCACTCTTAATGTACAATTTTAAATGTGTAATGTGATACGAAGGCAAGATGTATGATTTGATTTAAATCTCTTCTGTTTGTGGAAAAACAAAAACAATAAAACTGTTTAAAAAAAAGAGAAAGTTATTCATGCTCTGATCTGGACTGTAACGCCCCTTCATGCCAGCGTTAACCAGGTCTCCCTGTCACGCCTACAGCTAGTCCAAAATGCTGCTGCTCCACTTTTGGCACCCGTAAGCGAGAGCACATTCCCCCCATTCTCTCCACTGGCTCCCTGTTCATTTCAGGATTCATTTTAAGATTTGATTGTTTGTTTTTAAATCTTTAAATGGAGTACCTCCTCAGTATATTTCTGACCTCCTGCAAAGCTACACCCCTGCAAGGTCCTTGAGGTCTACTGGTCAGCAGCTTCTAGTGGTCCCTAAGACCAGGCTGAAAACCAGGGGTGGCCGTGCCTTCTTGGCAGTGGCCCCCCTTACTGTGGAACGAGCTGCCCCCCCATGTTAGATTGTCCCCAACATTAAGGACTTTAAAATCCTGTCTTAAAACATATTTTTATTCCTTGTCTTTTAACCCAGCGTGAGAGTTGTGTGGTCTCTGCCTCTGCCTGTTCTTTTATTGGATCTTTATTTGCTCTTATTTTCTGACAGTGTTTTATGTTCTGTGTGTTTTAACTTATTTTACCTCACTGTCAGCACTTTGCTAAACTTGACTGTTTTTTTAAATGTGCGATATAAATAAAGTGGATTGGACATGTATGTCAAAGCTCCTCCTGTCAGTCGTTATACTCAAGAAGTATTGTCTCTTTGAGTTTGTATACACAGTGTTTGCATCATGCCTGTATGATTTCAGAAGTAACCTTTATAAGGTTATTATAGGGATCTCTGATTCTATATAATTCAACAGCTACAGAGACATGACGACTTGAACCTGGGACCAGGGCAATCAGGTCACATGGAATAAACCAGTGCCCTAAAGTAACATGTTAAAACTTCAAACAATGGGGCCTGAACATAGACTGTATAGTAGTATATAAACCAGGTCGGTCTCTCAGATCCTCCGGCTCCTCTCTTTTAGCTGTTCCTAAGAGCAGAACTAAAACATTTGGTGACGCTGCTTTCAGCCACTACGCTCCCAAACTATGGAACAGCCTGCCCGAAGATCTGAGAGGCGCTGATAGAGATATTGAGACTTTTAAACGTAAACTAAAAACTTATTTATTCAATCTGGCTTTTATATGTAGGGTTTAACAATTTTATTTTATTACCTACCTTTTACTATAATATTGATTTAAATGTTGCTTTATTATTTAAGTAATTTTAACTGTTATCTTATTGTATTTTTATGTATTTATTCATTCATTTATTTAATTTTATTTATCTACTCAGTTGTATTGATATTTTTAGCCTTAGTTTTATTTTTCAACTCTTATCCTTACCTTTTAAATCTATGTATTTTAACTATTTTTATTCTTAATTTTGATGCTTTAACTTATTTTAATTGCACATATTTTATTTTGGTGTGCATTAGTCTCTATTTTATTTTATGTTGTTCTTATTTTTAATGTGTATTCTTATTATTTTTATTATTATCATTATTATTATCTTCCTCTAATATGTCTTGCCATTGTTTCATTTCTGCTTCTTTCTTGTTTTCAGTCTCTGTAAAGCTCTTTGGGTTGCATTTTATTTGTATAAAAGGGTCTCTATAAATAAAGCTTGATTGATTGATTGATTGTATATAAAATGGACGTCATCTCACTCGGCTCAAAGTGAGGCCACCACAAAAACTGCTCCCCCTGGTGGCTGGCTGCAGTATAGGTCAAACACTCTGTGTCCCCCATTCATTTCAATGGGGCTGTGGTCAAACTTTAAAAATCTCATCCGTATGCTGTTGTGATATGTAGTTATTATTTGACTGTTTTGTGTTCAAGGCCTCTTTTTTCTGAAAAGTTTATTCTTCGTTAGTTATTAGAGGTTAAAAAACGGGGATTTACTTCCTGGTTTACTTTGACAGCTGCCATAGAGAGAAACTCCATAGGACCTCGGTACGCTACGATGTAGGTCGGAGCTCGTTACCGTGGAAACACAAATTCCCTACTGTGCAGACTCTGGCTGCAGAAAATTTACAAGATGGCAGCGTTCTAGAACGGGATATTTTGGCTTCAAAACCGTACAAAGGGAAACGGCGGAGCAACACTGTCCATTATATGTACAGTCTATGGGCCTTAAACCAAGGCTGGAGTTATTCATTACAAGAAGAAGACAGGGAACGCTCTACAGAAAGCTAAAGCTGTTTACATGATGTAACATGCACTGCAGTTACCTAAGTTTAAGACTGCATACATAGGAATCATCCCCATGCTCACTGCTCTCCAGGTTTATTGATACACATTATTTGGAGCAGGCATTTCTCTAACTCTGTTTCATCTTCCTCTCATTGGTCAGTGAGGCACATGGGCTCTAAACAAGCAGGGGTTCACTTTTCTCAGTTCCAGCAAGCATGGTCCACCAATTCAACAAAACACCTTCCAATAACATTCTACCATCTGCCGAAGCTTGTTTCATTATCACAACATCAAGTCAAAAGTGAGCAGCACGGCATTGACTTCAAACATTGTGAATCAAGAAGAGAAAATAAGCACATCGTGTTATCTTTAAGGAGCACGGGGGAGGAGGGAGGTTGAAATTGTTGCACTGAGATCACAGCATGTCTCCCACAAAAGGTTGCATTTGTTTGAGGAATTTGCATCTGCAAGCACACCATCACCCCTGAAACAACATTCTCCAGCCCTCCAACTGCATGGGTGTCTGTTTCTTCACTGTGGCAAAAGTGCTGGCTGTTTAGTTTTTCTCACTCTGGTTAGCTTCTCGGAGTGTTCAGTGCTTGGATACAGAAACACACTCATGGCTGCACTGAAACCAACAGGCAGATAAGAGTATGATATAAAACACTCATGTCCACTGCTCCTCCTGGGGTTTGAGGATTAATGCGTCTGTGGAGAGTGAACTTTCACAAAGTGACTGATCCCTAAATTAGAGGAACAACCCACTGTGCGGAGCCAAGATGTACATGCATTCAATGATTCTTACTCACATGACCTACTGTGTAACAAGCTGGTCTCAGGCTGGTCATAGCACAGTGAAACCATGACAGACTTTAAAACAGACACTTCAGGTTCTAGACAAACGACCAAGGACATTCCACCACTGTGCTATTTTAAAGAAATACAACCTCCTAATTTGGGAAAACATGGTAATGCACATTAATGCATGTCTCCTTTACAAAACCACACATGGCATGGCTCCCCCACCACTTAGCGATTTTTTTAGCATCCAAACTAATCCGTATCACACTACCAGAGGAGTCACGAGAGGGGACTGTGTTATTCCACTTAGGAAAAGTGCTTTTAGTCAATCAGCCTTCTCCATCAGAGCCTCTCACGAGAATGGAACAACAAACCAACTTCTATCAGAGAGCTCAACACATACCACTCATTTAGTTTCATTTGAAGCAGCGGCTCATAAGCAACCAAATCTGTCAACACTTAACCCTTTCCCCCTGCGCCTGCCACCCTGTGTCGGCCATCTGTGGATCCGTCCTGTGTTTTTTAACTTACTGTTGCTTGCTTGTGTTGTCTATTCGCTGTGATCATCTGTTGCTCAGTCTATACGTTGCTTCATGTGAATTGTATGCAGCTAGTTCAATGATTGATAGTTACTGTCTGATGCAAATGTGTACAGCACTGTTAAATGTTGTCCTGTTGTGTCTGCATGTCCTCTTTAATATTTCCTCATTGCTGCTTCCTGATTGTCTTGCTACGTGTATTTTATGTCCATGGTTTCTCCTCTCCCTTCTTATTTTCATTTTATTTTATTTTTTGGTTTAATCTTGATCTTCCTAGGGAGCCTTTTTAACATCTGTCAAAGGACTACAGACGTAAACTAGCCTTTGGCTAATTCTGGCATATTTACAGAAGTGTTCATTAACATGCATGGTCCTTTTAAATATATATATATATATTTTTTAAATAAATAAATGTGACTTCACTGACTTTCAGATCACTTATTAATCCCAGCCAGGGCCGGCCCGTTGCATAGGCAGTACAGGCAAATGCTAGGGATGCCGGCCATCCATAGGGGGCGCCGCTAAATGAGTGAGGAAGATAATTTGAAGATAAAAGGAAAAACAAATATTGTTTTATCTAATCTAATTTTGGATTTAATTGGGGAATGATGCCAGTAAACATTTAAAAGCTTGTGATTCACTTTTGGTTTTTAAAAATAATGGTTTACAAATCAGTTTTTGAAGTCTTAAGTTTTCATGATGTACTTGTTTTTGTTTTGTTGTTGTTTTCTTTACACTTTGGAAGCTGTTAGCTTAAATAGATAGAAAATGTAGGCTAGGCTTAAATAAACATTTTGCTTCTGGCTTTTCAGTCATCACTTAATACATGACTGTTGCTTTGTTGAAAGTGTCTGCACTGTGAAAATGATTGTGTTATATTAAGACTGAATAAATTCTACTACTAATACATTATGCAATTTGAAATCATATTTTATCCCTGCTAAATGTCAGTGTTGTTACCATGTTATTAATGTTCTTTTAAAGGTCATTTTTATTTTAAAACAAAGGAATCCTTTAAAACCTAAAGCTGGATGTCAGTTTTCTTTCAGTGTACATGTGATGTGATTGTTGGAGTTGGTTATAATACAAGGGGCACCAGTTAAAATCTTGCCCAGGGCACCAAGTCGGTTAGGACCGGCTCTGATCCCTGCAGTGTGGAGGACATGTTGTTTATAAGAACAATTTCAAAAAATGTATAAATGAAAAAAATGATTTGTGGATATTTACTAAAGCTATAATATATTGTGTATAATATAATATAATATAATATAATATAATATAATATAATATAATATAATATAGTAAAATATAATATAATAATTGTAATATAATACAGTGTAATAATGCAGCTCTTATGGGCTCCTAACATGCATAGTGCTATAATAAAGAAATAACTGGTGTAAGACTGTACTAACTCTCTCATCAGGTCTCTTGTGTTTCAGTTTCAGTGTTTGCATGTTTCAGATGTCAGGAGTAGATCACAGAGACATGGGGATCGGGTCTACCTGTGGGCGGAGTGGCCTCGGTCGCGTTGGGCTGCGTCATGGCGATGCACACATCGTCTTGTGGGAATTTATCACAGGTAAGCATCTCTGGCCACGGGAAGCCGAAAGCCGCCATGATGGGGGTGCAGCCGTCCCGCACGGCCTCGCACAGCCAGCGGCACGGATAGATGGGCCGCTCCAGGCACACGGGGGCAAACAGCGAGCACAGGAAGACCTGCGTACCCGGATGGCAGTTCTTGTGCACCAGTGGCACCCAGGTGTTGGCCTGCTGCCGAACCTCGGCCATGGTTTCGTGCTCCAGCAGGCTGGGCAGCAGCATCTGAGTGTAGCCGACGTTGTGACAGAGCCGCAGATCCTCCGGGATGTCCACGCACTGAGGAGGCTTTCCGTAGCTGTGTCCGCCGTCATACGTGTCCGACTTCCAGCTGAGGTACTCATACTCTGAGGCTCTGCAGCATGACATGAGGAGAGTCAGCTGGATCAGCCTCCACAGGGACCCACAGGCAGACTTCATGGTTTCTTTTCACAACACAAACTTAATGTAGCGCGACGCTGCTAAGACGAGCGATCCAACAGTCCCGACATGCATCCACTGTGATCCAGAACGAGGAGCAGATCTAGAGGAAACTTAGCTCTGCTGATCGAGTTCCTGGTCTGGGTGAAGTCTGCACAGTTCTCTGACTTCAGCCCCTCAGCGCGCCTCCTCTGCGTCCTGGTGTTCGGGGAGGAGAAGAGCTCTGCCTGCGCCTCCTCTGCGTCCTGCTCCTGCGGGTGTTCGGGGGAGGAGAAGTACTCTGCCTGCGCCTCCTCTGCGTCCTGGTCCTGCCGGTGTTGGGGAGGAGAAGAGCTCTGCCTGCGCCTCCTCTGTGTCCTGCTCCTGCGGGTGTTGGGGAGGAGAAGAGCTCTGCCTGCGCTGAGCTTGGAAACAAGAGAGGATTGTAAAGTCAATCCGGCCAATCGGAGGACGTCTGCGCCTTTTGGCTCTCTGCTGTCAGTTAAAGAGGCTTAATTACCGAGTGTGTAAAACGCCCCAGGAGTTAGTCCCCATCCCCCACACATCTTTGTTCCATCACAATTTTAATATACAAGAACTTAACAGCAGCACTGACAAAGGCTCAGATGTCCCTGTGAGATTAGGACAGTAAAGAGATTATGGCTCTATGGCACTGTACTTTGTTTCTGCTGCGTTGGTGTCACAGAGCTGAGATCTACTGAAAGTAAATCCCTCTGAATGAAAGCAGACACAAGTTAAAGCATTGAATGGGCCCTCGTACCTCCGCGCACCCCGGGGTGTGCTCCATGTCAGTGTGCGGCAGAGAACAGCTCTTCATGAGAATAACTCCGGTCCAAACGGCTCTGTGTGTGGATTAAGAACTGATTATCAATCACAACTTTTATTAAAGCAATATAACAGGGCATCACTCCCAAGTTATATATATATATATGTATATATATGTATATATTTATTCTGAATTACTATCTAATAAAAAAAGTCATAAAGGATAAAATGAATGCTCAGTTTAACTCCTGTTTGATTTTGTTATGAAGATCATTAAAGTCTGAAAACAGAAAACACTTGTTACACATGCATCATCATTTCAATTCAATGAAGTCTAACATGATCCCCTGAAACTTTATAACCATACTAAATCATCCCCATACTTCCTGTCCCATCATACAAGCATGCAACAATAAGATTGAGTTCACAATCAGACTTGAATATCAATGCAGTCCTTTAATAATGACACGTTTTAGTGAAGCAGGAAACAGACCACAGGCTGCAGGGGGCTCTTTATGTCACAGTGTTTGTTTACCAAGTATCAGAGAAACTCAGTTCACTGTTTGAAATGACTACAGTGTACATTAATGCAGACACACACATACACTGAGAGGAAAGGACGGCTCATGTTTGTAAAAAATATATTTCCTTGTTTCTCCTTCCCCGTCTTCATTTCCTGCATCTGCCCATAGATCTGTTGGGAGGGACTGAGATGCAAGTAAAAACTCAAGGTGAGGGATGTACGGATGGTGACATATCACGCTTTTTTCATCAATATATATTGGTCTAAGAGGTCCCCAAAACATGTCTTTAAAGTAAGCCTGAAAAGCCCTCTTCTTCAGTCCTCCTCAGAACACTCTGTTTTCCCTCTGACCACGCCCCCTCAGGAAGTGGATGTGTCTCGGCTCTCCAGCACGTTGATCTAATGTTTACATGTTGGCTGAATATACACGGCTGCTCACAGATCGCGTCACAGATTTAGTGTTTCTTGTTGTTTTATTTATCAGTATGTAGACGTGTGTCTTGGTACACAGCTACGAACATGTAGCTATGTGGCTATGCTAACTAGCGCTAGCACTTATCCATGACAAATAAAAATCATCCACTAGATCTTCAAATCTGCAGACGTGGGGAGTAAAACCGACCTCTGTGTTTATTAAGACAGCCTACAACTAGCATGCCTCCCTCCTAAGCTCCTTGTTAGCACACATTTGTGCAGGTAATGAAAAACGGGGGAGGGATTCAGTATTATTTTATACAGTCTATGGGCTGAACAAGCTCCGGGCTCTGACTCCGTGACAGACCGGATATTGTTGTTACGTAACAAAAACACAGAAGTCTGAAACGGCTCGTTTCACACACATTTACAGAAAGGTGGAGAAATCAAAACAGGGGCAGAATGGATTTTTTTCATTCTCGGGGGGTTTGTAGACATGCCAGGGAAACATATTTCAGGTAAAGAACCATTAAAAAGTCAATTTTGCATGATATGTCACCTTTAAAAGACACAACATAATATAAGACATAAGATATGATACTCTTTATTGATCCCCCATTGGGGGAAATTCTTTTGTTACAGCAGCTTACAACACGGGCCTATAGGGGAATACAACAATGTACCTACATAGTTAGAAATATAAAAACAATAATAATAGTAATGATAAAGGTAAAATAGAATCAAATAAAACAGTATAAAATAGAATAAAATAAAATAAAGTAAAAATAAAATATAGCAAATATAACAGATATATACACACTATGTAGACTTCTGTCTTCTGAATAGATAGTGAGGTAAGTTAATGCACAGATAAAATTGCACCAGGTTATTAAAAACATACACAGTATGAGAAACAGTCCATTCAGATGTGAGATGGACACAATAGTTTGTCGGTGTGAATCATAAACAGTGACCCGGGAAGTCAGAGAGAACAATGATAACAGATAATTAACGAGTAATTAACAGGACATTGTAGTGCTGGTGTTAAATAGTCTGAGTGCAGACAGGATGAAGGACCTGCAGTATCTCAGTCTGCTGCTGAAGGAGCTGCTCAGGGACATGGGATGTGCAACACCTGGGGTAGGATAAATTTAAACTTTAAACTTAAAGTATACATATATATATATACTTTAAGTTTATACATTATACAAATACATATATATAAAAGTTTATTTATGATTTTTCTAATACAACATTAATTATTCACAGTGATGAGATACTGCTTAATAGAGATCCCCAACCCATGGTAACATTTAGAGGGAATACAATTTAATATCAAAAGATGAATAATATGCAGTACAATAAATAAAGTATAATAATTACATTGAATAAATAAAGTAAAATAAGTTGTTAGGGGTTCAAACAGTATACTCTATTATCTCAGGCATAAATAAGCATTGAAACACACAGAGGGAAGCAGTGGCATGAATCAAAGGGGCATCTTAAGAGTCTTTCCAGTGTGTTTCAGAGTCCTTTTATTAAGATAAGATGATAAGATAAGAGTTCACTTTATTGATCCCCGGGGGGGAAACTCGGTTGTTGCAGCAACCCAGACATAAGTACAATTAAGAATAAATAGTGGTAATAATTACAGGTAGTGTTAAAATGATTCAGTAGTGACAGGTTGACATGGAGGGATTATGGTTTGGTTATCCAAATGCAGATTAAGAAATATGATAAATAAATATGGGTATATAATATGACTGTATGAAGATAAAGAGAATAGTAATATTATTATTCAAATCATTACTGACATAAAAGGTTACTCATCTACAAAATGATCAGAGCCTGAAACATCAACATGACTCAGAAAGGGATGCCACGTCAATACAAATGTGTTAGCCAATCCCCTGACAGTATACCTTATCTTCAACTTCACAAATGTAACATGTCTCTAATCCACTGTGTGAATGTTGGAGGGTTACAGTCTTTCTATCAAATCAAAATCTACCTTCTGGCTACCAGTGTGGCAAAAGACAGAAAACTTAATGTGTTGTTGTTCAAAATTCGATTTTGTGCCACACTTTTCAGTTTTTTATTTGTATAAAATCTTTAACTCCATGTATCATTTTCCTTCCACTTCACAAGTCTGCCCTACTTTGTGTTGGCCTATGACATAAAATCCACATCAAATGAATGTACGTTTGTGCTTGTAACGTGACAAAATGTGTAAAAGCTCAAGGGGGGTGAAACTTTAGCGAGGCACTGTTCATCCTCGATATGTGTGAAGCATATTATTATGCAGTTCCAAATTGTCAACAGACTACACTGGACCAAAGTTAAACTGTCTCAACTCGTGCCCAACATCAACCCCATGTGTGATCGCTGCAAACAATCTGAAGCTCCATTAAGGTAAAGCTACTTTATCTGAAGATAAAACTACAGGTAGAGATCAGAGCTGTGTGCCTTCCTGGAGCTGTTCAGTGTCAAAAATCCCATAGACTGTATAAATAATGGACGTAGTATCCGTGACGTCACCCATCTGTTCCTGAGAGCTGTTTTGAAGCCAATGGACGGCGGCAGCCATATTGGAAATGCGGAACTCAACTAGGCAGAGTGTGATGTAAAGGGGCGGGGTTTGAGCCTCCTAGCCAACAGCTGTGTTCCCATCCGGGAGTCAAGTCAGTCATGCCCTTATTTGGGCAAAAACTCATAATCTTAATATCTTCTGAACCGTTGCGTTAGAAGTAAATTCACCCTTACAGTGTGTGAATTTATAGATAGAGAAATGAGCTACTTAGAGCCAACCATTTTCTGAACCAGGCTGTAAACATGTTTATTTCTGCAGTAAAGATCGTCTTCTTTGAATGTGTGTGTATGTGGTTTCCGGCCTTTCTGCAGTCAGCCTCGAGTGGATTCTCGATGTATTGCAGTTTATACCACTTCTGCATGGGCTTCATGTTTTGAGACCGGAGGTTGCCGCTTGTTATATACTGAATTTGTGTGTTTTGGTACAAATAGTGTTGTGTCTCTTTAAGAGTCACGACTGTAGCACAGCTTTACGGTTGCAAGGTACGGCCCTTGTAGAATTGTGCGGAGCGGGGCCTTCTCTGCTTCACTTGACTACCTGGTGGGGCAGAGGGAGAGGCATTAGACCGTGCTGCCATCCTCTAGCACCTTCTGCTGTCAAGTCACTGCTTCTGTACTGTTTTCCAGCTAGCTGGTGGAGGAGACGGGAGTTAAGCAGAGGCTGGATGGACTTTCTCCTTAGACACTGAACCTCGCTAGTATGCATCATCTGCCTTCGCTCCTTGATCACATGAGTATTTGGACAAACAATACTTTTTCTTATAGAGCTCTATAATTTTATTTTTGGGTACCCATTTATTAATTTTTTTCGTCCTATTACAACTGACTAGTTGGACTGCTCTACACAGCTTGAGGAGCAGCGGGTCAGAAATAAGGACATTGCTTTCTTTTTTTTTTAATTTGAGCACATTTTGGCTTTATTGACATCATTCAGAATTTGACATTTGGAAAGACAAACCGTGTCTTGATTTGGCATCATCAGTTCTTTACATTTGGACTTTACTCGTGAAGTTTGAACTTGGTTCATAACATTTTTAATCTATCCTCAACAACTTGACATAACTTTTACATTTTTTCCGATCCGCCACATCTCAATATTTTGACTTTATCTTTGAAATTCCCCATTTGTTTTTGAAATTTGGACCTCATTCTGAACATTTTGATTCTATTTCCTCAAACTCTCTCCCATTAATAGAGAATATATGTCACCTATATCTTTCCCTTTCTGGATAATCTGAGATTATTAATCAAATCTAGGAGTGTGTCTGGGGGCTGTGAGAGGAATTGAGTTAGATTAGAAGATATGAAGCTAAGAATCTGTATCTGAAGAAGTGAGACCTTGGGATATCAAACCTCAGGACTATCTGCTCAAATGAGGAGAACAGGCCAGAACATGTCTTTAAATGAGCAGACCCCATGTTTGGGCCGACGATGAACAAAGCATCTGTGGAGGTTGGCGAGAAAGCAAATGAACAAATATCAAAGTGCTGTCTAAACTGATTCCATATTTTTAAAGAGTGAACAACAACAGGGTTAGAAGTGTATTTAGTTAAAGGCTCTGAATGTGGTCTTGGAAAGACAGGGAGGTGTTAGTACAGGAGTCTTTCTCTAGAATTACAGCTGCTTCAGCACCTTCCATCCAATGGGAAATCATCTTAATATCTGTGGCCTAATAGTAGACAAATTTGGCAAACCAAGTCTTCCTCACTGACGGGGTCTCTGTAGTACTGTTTTACGTATACAGGATTTTTTCTTATTCCAAATGAAAGAGGAGAGCTTTCTGTCCATACACTAAAACATATAATGAAGGTTGGGCAATAGATTCATCTTTCTGGCATTAATTCTACCTGCCAGAGATGAGGGTAACCATCAATGACCTTATGACCTTAAGAGAGGACAGGAAGGCGGGAGGTTTGCAGCAAAGACATCTTTGAATTTGTGGGACCCAGACACCAAGATATTTCATTATGTTACCCAAACTTTAAACAGTAATATACGTACAAACAGGGAATCTCTTTCCGTCATATTTAACCCTGTAAAGCCTGAACCATCAAATGATTGCCAGAAAATTCAAATTCTTTGAAAATGGAGTGTTTTATCAGACCTTCTGACAAATAATTTAAAAAAAGAAATTAAATAGCACTTTTCATATCTGAGTTTTAATTTGTGTCATATTTGATACATCAGGCATTTTGGTGCAAATTTTTTGCTCAAAGTTTCTTTTTTTTTTAAACAAACTAAAACATATAAAAACAACATCTTAGCCTATTAAACTGAGTTTCCTCCAAATTTTTCCCAAACTAATTTCAAAACTAGAAATCTTTTTTTTTATATTACACGACAACGTCATACATATTCTATACAACAAAAAAAAAACTCATTTATTGTATATTTCTTCTCTGAATTGTTCAGTTTTTAGTGGAAATCAATGAACAAAAGATAATTATTTACTAGGGAGCCATGGCAACCATTAACCAGTCATCAATCATCATGATACAGCAGGTTACTTATACAAAAATGCAATATACGTTGTAAATATCTCAATTTCTCCTCTGAATATACCTCATTATGTCATTTAAACATGATCCTAAATAATAAAAAGACTGTATGCTGCTTTATGGAATAAGATATGAAATGTAATAAAATTATGATTGACAGGTTTGAAAATAAATGTCCTTATATACTTGAACTTTGATACACACATTTTAAATGGTTTGACTATAAATGAAGTCATGAAATATTAATTAGTTTACATTGCATAAATCCAGTAACTATTCCTCTTGAAGTTTCAGGAAAAATTTGAAAGTTTTTTTCATCCAAACTTTTTCAAACTTGGTAAAAATATCCCTGAAAAACCTGGAGTGGGTCTCTGATCCACAGCTGACATGTTGGATGTCTCAAGTGACGTCCTTCTGGTGCATGAATTACTCACACCTGGTGGATTCTCCATGCACTGCATGTATCTGATTGTATACATCAGGTTTTTACTGAAAGAATTTATCACACTGATGATGTAGAGGTCCCAGAAACTGATGAATCAAATATGATACGCTTGGCGTTAGAGGGTTTGGGCATCAATTCACTTTTTTGGTTGTTTACGTCACAGCCTAAAACTTTGCCAAATTAATTGAAGAGTTTTAGAATGACAGGAAGAGATGAGGAAATGTAAGAAAGGTAAAGCAACCTATCATCTGCATATAGCAAGACTTTATGTTCCAGCCCTGCTCTTGTGATACCTTTAATACATTTGATGCTGCGTAGAGCTATTGCTAATGGCTCAATTGAAATTGCAAAAAGGAGGGGGGAAAGTGGACACCCCTGTCTCGTCCCTCATGTTAGTGAAAAAGAGGATGATATTTTGTTATTAGTCCTTACTGCTGCCATTTGGGAACTGTCTAAAAGTTTGGTCCATGATAAAAGGTTAGACCTGACCCGGAATCTCTCGAGGGTATGAAATAAATAATGCCACTCCACCCAATTGAAAGCCTTTTCTGCATCTAGTGATATAACCACTTCTGATTTGTCGGTTGGAGAGGGACCGTAGATTATGTCATACAGACGTCTAACATTGGAGGAGGTTAGCAGCTTCTTTATAAAGCCCTTCTGGTCTGGTGAGGTCATGGTTGGGAGGACTGGTTCAAGGTGACGAGCGATCATTTTTACAAGAATTTTGCTATCCACGTTCAGTAAGGACGGTAGGAGCTACATTCCTGTCTGTTTTTTCCTTTTGTTAGAATAACTGATGTGGTTGTTTGTGATAATGTTTCAGGCAGTGAGCCAGCAGAAAGGGATCAAATGAAATATTCATACCAATTATGAAAATAAGAAATAAGGTGATAAGGAAATACAGTTTTTCTCTGGGAGCCCAGTGTTTGCAAATATCAAGAAGTAAAGACACAAAGGTGAGTTTAAATAATGTATTACAAAAATGCTTTTACTAAGGTAACAGTTTCAAATAAACACACAAGATAAAGAGTCATCTGTTTTAAAGTAAAACAAAGAAGAGACTTCATCTTTTTCTCCTATTTGGAAAAGAGGGGGGAAGAGTTTTTACATTCAGTCGGATGATTCAATGAGTCCTTGTGAAGGGGAACAGAATGTTTCCATACCACAGCTGAGTTAGCTCATAGACAGGGTTCCTGTGGTCAGCTCCACATCTTATTTTCCCCTATGGTGTAGCAGAAGAAGATTGAAGTTTGAATTACATGGTCAAAATATCAATTTCATAGTCAATACTCAGAGTTTGATCAGCAATAATCTTTATCATATTCAATTTCTCTGTTGAACAACATTCTCAAAGTCATCTCAACCAAATCTAACGTTTTAAGTTTATAAACTCAAATATATCTTTAGGTTGAGGCTAACTTAAAGTAAAAAACTACAACAACCCAAGTGAATTACAAAATGATACAAAGGTAAGAAACACAGGATTGACCTTCAAGATTATTTTATTAATCAAGACTCAAACACATCCATACTGGAGAGGTGACTTTAATCAAACCCATAGAATGAAATGTTCATGTCCATATCGTCTCCAACACACTGAGTGACTGCAGATTGAGCTCATATCCTAGCCTCCATGGTGACCACCTGATCAGCACTCTGAGTTTCACTTTCATCCCCTGTTGTAACTGATAGATCCTCAAGTCTGACGTCTACCTCAACGTCATCCTCTGTCTGATCATCAGTTTCTTTATCAATAGTGCAGAGAGAGCCAGAAGCACTAGAGATGCTGACTCCATTCTTGTCACTGAATAAGCAGTATTTGTAATCTTATATCTCTGTCTCGTAAACCCCAACTGGTTTCACTTGTTAGTTGTAGCTGCAAAGCCTCCATGTCAACCTCCAATAACAGGACTGGATGCAGGACCCCAGAGACAACAGATGAATGGAAGGGGTTCACAGCTATGAGCCAGTTCCAAGACGAGAGCCTGGGACTCTTAAATGAGCTCATCCAATTTACAAGCTGTATTTGTGATGAGGACTGCAGCAACCATGCAGCTGCAAGAAGAATGGTGTGAAGTGTCTCAGCATGCAGAAGTTGGACAGGCAGAGCATGCTAGAGTCTGGAGAAGATGAAGACCTAGACTCTTGAGATATTTGACTGTGTTGTTTTTTGACAGTATTGTTTTGTAACTAGTATTTGAGATATTGAAATAAACAAATAGAGCTACTTTTGAATGAACATCAATCAATCAATCAATCTTTATTTGTATAGCGCCAAATCACAACAAACGTTATCTCAAGACTCTTTTACAAACAGAGCAGGTCTAGACCACTCTATGTCATTAACTGCAATTTTTTAATAAAAGTAATTACTATTTCAAATCTGTCCTCTGGGGGTCGCATACTATCAGAGAGCTGACGGAGTGCACCTGAACGGTGCTCCGGGACTTTTTTTCTCAAAGTGAGAAAATAGATGACTTGCTGTTTGCATTGCTGTTTGCCGGTTGAGATTCATAAAGACTTTTTAGAGCACTATAAGATGATCCAATTAGCACTAAAGTTTACATATATGTAAAGTTGTCACAGTAGGAACGGTGGATCCACAATCTTCGAAAAGAGCCACATATTGTAAGTGTGCTTTCCATACATGTGCATGCATTACAGATGCGCTCCGTGATCACTAACACTACACCCCTTCATACAACACCGTCCAGCAAGCAAACTGTTCACGCTGGAGCTGAGGAGTCCAAAATAGTCAACTTTACCTTCTTTATTATTATAATCTATCTGGACTTTTGCAGTAAACATTACACTGTGTGTCAGGTGAATGGGTAACCTGTGTGCTTGGTGTGTTCGCAGCAGGTTTCAGGGCTTAAAGAGTAAAATATTCGGCCCCAATATGAGACTCATCATGGAGAAAAATACAACAGCTGTCTTTGTTCAAAGATAGTTCATTAAATGTGAACATTTTCAGAATGTACTTGTACCTTTTTGCACTAAAACAAAGGGAAAAATTTTGAGTTTTCAATATTTATAGGTTATTATGTTCTGATTTCACTGGTCCGGCCCACTTCAGATCAACTCGGGCTGTATGTGTCCCCTGAACTGAAATGAGTTTGACGCCCCTGCTACAGCAGCATAACTAAGAACTGGTCCAAGCCTGATCCAGCTCTAACTATAAGCTTTATCAAAAAGGAAAGTTTGAAGCCTACTCTTAAAAGTAGAGAGGGTGTCTGCCTCCCGGACCCTGACTGGTAGATGATTCCAAAGGAGAGGGGCCTGATAACTGAAGGTACTACCTCCCATACTACTTTTAGAGACTGTAGGTACGACCAGCAGGCCTGCATGTTGGGAGCGTAGTGGTCTAGAGGGGTAATAGGGCACTATGAGCTCTTTAAGATATGAAGGTGTCTGATCATTAAGGGCTTTGTAGGTCAGAAGAGACACACTATCTCTTGAATTTGAAGAGTTTTCTTTAGCAACCATTGATGCATAAACTGTTAATACTTGCCCTTGGCTCATAAATCTGTCTGAAAAGATTGTGTAGACAAAAAGAAATCTAAGGCTTTAACATTTATCACATATTATGTTGATCTTGTTCTTTTTGATCAAGGATTAAAGTAATTTACATTTCTTCTCTCCCACTTTGATTTGTTCTAACTGTTTCACTCAGCAAATAACAGTTAAGATTTAATTGAGGTGTCTTTGTGTTGGAGACTCATTTATTAAGTGCTGTGTTTTTGTTTTCCTGTTATTCTGTCTGTTAACACAACAATGGAGTGCAAACAGAGTGAATAGAAGTGTTTCACACCTTCAGTCTTATCACTGAGCAGGGAAGAGAAAGACAACTGGGGCAAGCAAGTTGACTTTGTAAATGGTAAATGGACTAAGACTTCTTTATCTCTTTTCTTTCTGAGCACTCAAAGCTCATTAACTTGTCACCTTCACCCATTCACAGCACATTCACTCTCTGATGGTAGAGGCTGCTATAGTAAGGGACCATCAGTGTTAATCTCATTCATACACATTCACACACCGCTGAGCTACAGAGGGAGCAGTTTGGGCTTCAGTGCCTTGCTCAAGGACACTTCAGCATGTGACTGAAGGAGCTGGAATTGAACATAAGGAGCATTTCCCCTGTGATTGGTCCGCTCTGCAACATTGTATTTCCTGCATTTACAGCACTTCCAGGATCCCCGCTCATCGGCCATGTGTTTCATCTCCTCCTCTCTGTTCTTCATGTAATCATGTCTGTATGATAAACAGCAACATGTATCAGCTGTAGATTAACAGAACACGCTCTGAATCTCTGAAAAAGTGGAAAAGCAAACAGAGATGGTAGCGGGGCCGGAAGCAGGGGACCGGCTATCAGAGAGACCACACTGCACTCAGGCGTTTCAGTGGAGTATTGCTGCGCGACACGGACACATCGACGCACATGTAGTGCTCACGTCGACCACTGCTGCGTAGGGTTGATGCAGAAGTATAAATCAGGCTTTAGTCTCACGATAAAGGTCAGTCAGGGAAAATGATCCCATATTTGGCCAATCTGGGAATAAATTCCTAACTAGAAAATGTCTTCACCAATGTGTTCATAAAGGTCTCTAATAACACATGTTAAATGATTAAATCTCAACTCCTGTAGAAAAATCCATGAAAGCTGTTTAAAGTTTGGGTACCTGGAACCTTATTGGTGGAAAAACTGAAAATGTTAAATTCTGCCTTCAGCAGCTTGTGAGGGTCAAACTAGGGGTTATTTGGGATTCTGAATTCATTGCAAACATTTATTTTGCACAAAAAACACTCCTTGGTGGACCCCCACGCCTATTTTACATGTCCTCTGAGCTGCTGTAGACGTCCTCCTGCTGCGGACGATCTGTACTCCAGCTGATATGGACGTGCTGGACTCCAGCGGCAACAGCTTCTACTACTCGTCTCATCACTATCACCGCTCCCTCTCTCTCTTATTCTCCTCTATCCCTCTTTCCAGACCCAACTCAGTCGAGGCAGATGTCTGTCTAACATGAGTCTGGTTCTGCTCGAGGTTTCTGCCTGTTAAAGAAAGTTTTTCCTCTCCGCTGTAACTAGCTAAATACTGTGAGGTGCAATGCTCATGGTGGATTAAGGTGGGGTCAGACTGAGTCTTATCCTGCCTTGGTGTTGGGTCTCTGTTCATAATTTGACATAGAGTGGTCTAGACCTGCTCTGTTTGTAAAAGAGTCTTGAGATAACGTTTGTTGTGATTTGGCGCTATACAAATAAAGATTGATTGATTGATCAAATGAGAAATCCCATCAAGAATGATAGTTCTGCTAAAATCCACAAGTAGGCCTTCAACAAACCAAAACCTCAGTGCCACTTTAACTTGATTGTACTTACTACATGAGAACAAAGCAGCATGTTGTGAATGGACTGTGTAGATGGCCCTACACCTGGTGTCATACAAACCTTCAAATACTGCCCGTTAGCCGCCGATCTCGAGGTCTATCATTCAAAACACCAGAACAGAAACACACACAGAGGGATTGTTGCTCCTTAACTCAGACCTTTATGCAAACTTAACACACAAAGTACATTATGAGTCACATTCAGTTCAAGTATACTGTTACTATACAAAGGGTAGATGTTCAACATGTACTCTGCCCTCAGAAAACAGAGGAGAGTGTGATAGCACCATTATAAACATTATAATAAAACAGGATTTAATACACATTGTTATACATTTTAAACATGTAAAAAAAGAAGGCAGCTAACAGTCAGTTTTTCATGTGTTATCATGTGAAACTGTCAGACCAGAAGGCATCATATCCACTCCGTTTAGTGCTTCTCATTGTGTGCTCTCCGCTCTGACAGACTGGTATCTGCACCTCGAGGAGCTCTTCTTATTCCCAGGAACCAAATGAAGCAGTGATTGGAACAGACATCAGACGTGATGTTTAACCCATTTATTATCTCTGCTGCTCATCCTGCAGTCAGTGGAGAGGGGGAGGGGTACAGGTCTACAGCTAGGTCATTGGGTGAGAGTTTGCTGGGCACACCTTCAACAGTTTGCTGTTCAATCACATGGCTGATGATGACCACTGATGGTCAGAGACAACTTGACAAACTAATGAATGCATCAAGCACGTCTTTGACTGATGGAGGACGCCCCAGTACCAGGAGACACATGGACAGACTGACGGACATCATCCAGACTGTGAAAGGAACAAGCCAGGAGGCAGGACTCAACTCACAGCTTCCTACCAATGAAGGCGCTGAGCCAACCCACTGAGGCCACCAACATTTATAATTATAGTTTCAATATATTTAAACATTCTTTTTATAAAAAATGTTACAACAGAAGAAATACTGAGCCAACAGCAGAACAGACACTGAGAGCAAACACACAAACACATTAAGGTCAGGCAGCATCTATCTATCTATCTATCTATCTATCTATCTATCTATCTATCTATCTATCTATCTATCTATCTATCTATCTATCTATCTATCTATCTATCTATCTATCTATCTATCTATCTATCCATCTATCTATCTATCTATCTATCTATCTATCTATCTATCTCACTTCTTTCTGGACATATCAAACTGAAAATGAAGAAGCTTCATTAACCCTCGTATTATTCCTGGGGTCAATTTGACCCCATTCAAAAAATAATAGTTGACTTATTTGGTTTTGCTTCATATTTCATGACTTTTCCTAACTCCATGAGGACAACTGATGAAGCAAAAAATTATCATGATGATGATATTTTTTCAATGTGCTGAACACATTGCACGCATTGGTGTTCCACTGGGGTCAATTTGACCCCAAGCTGTTTTAGCTGTGTAAAACCTGTCAGTCTGAGTGTGTGTGACCTAACTGAAAGTTTGACCTGATGGTGGCACAACAGGAAAGGTCATATCATCACCAAAACCAAGAAGGTTCATCCTCTTGTGTTCATTAGTGTTGTCAGTAAATTGGAGAAGATTTGTGTGAAAACTTTTCAGGATGCGTTCATTCTAATTTAAAAGTTTGACCTGACGGTGGCACTACAGGAAAGGTCATATCATCACCAAAACCAAGAAGGTTCATTCTCTTGTGGTCATTAGTGTTGTCAGTAAATTGGAGAAGATTTGTGTGAAAACTTTTCAGGATGCATTCATTCTAGTTTAAAAATTTGGCCAGATGGTGGCGTCAACTCACTGATAGGTGTCATTATAAGGGGGTTATTTTTTTTCCCAACAAATAAACACAGTGCCTGACACAAAAACTTGGTCAACTATTTTATGTAAATCATTTTCTGGAGGCAAATATCCCTGGGGTCAGATTGACCCCAGGGATAAATTGTGTTAGTAATATTTGAGGATAATAGGAGGGTTAAAGTCAAATGTACGATGGAGCTGTCATAAAGGGATGAGACAGGTGGTCATGATGTCATGGTGGTTCATGTCCTGACACTCTCTCCCAAACTCTGTGGGGCAGGCTTCAAAACAGCAGCGTCCTGTCAAAGGGGTTACCCACTCTCAGTGCTAACTCTGCCGTCAATCATTCAAAGGAGAAGAGGAACAGGGAACACAGAGGCCATTGCTGTTCTCTTGATCCGAGGCAGGACCTAGAACAAGTTGTCTGGCCGTAGCTGCCTGTATCGGACAGGAAGTGCAAGCCAATTATTTTCCTCTGGTGGGAGTGAGAGGTCGGAGGATGACAGATAGCTTCTGGATGTTTGATGTTGAGGAGGGAGACGACGAAGGGAAGGGTGGCCTGGCTTCAGATGGTGTCCTTGCACAGGGAGGCTGTTTTACCTGTGGGTCACCTGGTTGTTGAGGAGGCCTGGAAAAGTCTGTTCACTTTCAGTGCTTAATGATCCACCTGGCAGAGACACACAGAGTCACCATGTTCACACAGTCCTGTTTCACATCCAATACCAACAGTTTCAATCCACTAATGCAGGACCACCTGACAGATGGATCAGACATCATCAAGTAAAGCCTAGCTGTTAGCAGAGAGTTTTGAGTTTCTTCTTTTAACATCATCTGAGGTTGATGTAATCATTATATGCACGTTCTTTTAATGCATTTTGAGGAGTAGTACATTCAATCTGAAGACTTCCTCTAGAGCAGAACAGTCTGCACATTGTTTTATAGATGGTCTTTAGATGGTAACCCTACATCGGCAAAAGACTTGTAATATTTCTGTGTATTGTTGTGTTTTGCAAACCACATTAAACAAAGTGCAACAACACTTTTCATTTTTGGAAGTCTGCAGCAATCACACCTTTCATATTGATCCAGCTATCCAGTACTATCAGTGTCCTAGTCCAGGGGTTCCCAAACATTTCAGCCCTCGAACCCCAAAATATAGGTGCCAAAGACTCGTGACCCCCACTGTCCCTCAAAGTGATTTAATGTGTCTTCATTTATCTGGTCTGCAGAAAATGATCCTACCTATATGAGCATGTGTCTGTGTTTCCTGCTTCTTTATGAATGAACCTGCTGCTACTGATGCTTTTGATAATTCACTGTTCACTAACCCTAAACTTAGGAGTCATCTGGAGAAAAGAAAGGCAGAAAACTCTATACTTTATATTTTCAAGGTTTTATTTCAAGCCGAGCTACTATTTTTGTTGATATTATTTAATATAATGGGTAAAATGTACTCATTTTAGATACTTAAAAAAAAAACATTCTGGAACACATCTCACGACCCCCCATTAGTGTCTTGCGACCCCCCAGGGGGTCCCGACCCACACTTTGAGAACCCCTCTCCTAGTGAGGGATTTCCCATCACAGCGGGGCCTTCACATACACACACACACATGCACACATGCACACACACACACACACACACACACACACACACACACACACACACACACACACACACACACACACACACACACACACACACACACACACAAACACACACACACACAAACACACAGGGCCCTGTAATGCCTCTGTTACTCCATCTGATGCCAGCACAGCATTGGTCCTGAGACATGCATATTAAAGGTATTAAAGGGGCATAAACACTGCACCTTTAACTGCTGGTATGAAAGGGCTAATGAAAGAACGGGTAACAATGACTGTCATGTCAGTTTTGTTTGCTTAGAGGTCTCAGATTTTGGCTGAAACATCAACACAGAATCTTGGTCTCAGCCCAGACCTCAAAGCGGTCTCCTTGGTATTCAGGATAGAGTGCAGGAAAGTTTCTGCCATTCCAGGGTTACCATCCTGACAGCTTGTAAAGTTGTGCACACCGAAAAACAATTCTCCACATTTAGCTCATCTTGTTAAATAAAGGTTAATAATAAATAAAAAAAATAAAAATGTAACGTTTGGATTTAACAATCAACATTTATATTTAACATTTATATTTATATTTAACACTTTGATTTAACATTTAACATTTCTATGTATATATATAACATTATATTTAACATATATATTTATGTATAACATTTAGATTTAACATTTCTATTTGTATTTAACATTTAGATTAAACATTTAACATTTATATTTAACATTTGGATTTAGCATTTAACATTTAGATTAAACATTTAACATTTATATTGAGCATTTATATTTAACATTTAAATTTATATTTAACAATTAAATTTGACATTTAAATTTATATTTAACATTTACATCTAAAATGTAACAGTCATATTTATATATAACATTTAGACTTAACATTTAACGTTTAGATGAAACATTTTACATTCATATTTAGCATTTAGATATACCATTTAAATTTATATTTAACAAACAGATTTAACATTTAAATTCGTTTATAAAATTTACATTTATATTTAACATTTAGATTAAACATTTCACATTTATATTCAGAATTTAGATTTAACATTTAAATTTATATGTTACAGTTAGATTTGACATTTAACATTTATATTTTATGTTTAGATTAAACATTTAACATTTAGATTTAACATTTAGATTTAACATTTAACATTTAGATTTAACATTTAGATTTAACATTTAACATTTATCATTTAGATTTAACATTTAGATTAAACATTTAACATTTATATTTAGCATTTGGATTTAACAGTGATTTTAATAAATATTCTTGTAAATGTGATAAAAAGTGACTTTTATAAATTCACTCTATATTTTTATGACGTTTTGGAGCTAAATGTGGAAAATTGTAGCTGTTATTTTCAGTGTGCTCAACTTTAAAAACGGCGCCCCATACGAAACAAGTTGGAGAGTTTGTTAAAGGTGACATATTACGCTCTTTTTCATCAATATATATTGGTCTAAGAGGTCCCCAAAACATGTCTTTAAAGTTTATGCTCAAAAAAACACTTTGAAATCAGATTTTGGTCTGCCTGAAAAACCCTCTTCTTCAGTCCTCCTCAGAACACTCTGTTTTCTCTCTGACCACGCCCCCTCAGGAAGTGGGTGTGGCCTCGGCTCTCCAGCACGTTGATCTAATGTTTACATGTTGGCTGAATATACACGGCTGCTCACAGACCCGCGTTACTTTAACCCTCTGAATCTGATCCAGAATCTGATCCTGACGGAGAGGCACCTGCAGCAGGACCTTTCTGAACCATTGGTCACAGATTTAGTGTTTCTTGTTGTTTTATTTATCAGTATGTAGACGTGTGTCTTGGTACACAGCTACTAACATGTAGCTATGTGGCTATGCTAACTAGCACTAGCACTTTTCCATGATAAATAAAAATCATCCACTAGATCTTCAAATCTGCAGACGTGTGGCGTAAAACCAACCTTTGTGTTTATAAAGACAGCCTACAACTAGCATGCCTCCCTCCTAAAGGCTGATTTATACTTCTGCGTCGAATCGACGGCGTAACCTACGCCATAGGTCCGCGTAGCTCCCGTACCTACGCAGAGGCCTACGCACGTAGCTGACGTGCACCTCCTCCAAAATGTAACTACGCGTAGAGCCGACGCGGACCGCAAGCTCTGTGATTGGTCCGCTCGACGGCTTTGTCTTTCCCGCATTCACAGCACTTCCGGGGTCCCGGACATCGGCCACACATCGGCCGTGTATTTCATCTCCTCCTCTCTATTCTTCATGTAATCATGTCTGTATGATAAACAGCAACATGTATCAGCTGTAGATTAACAGAACACGCTCTGAATCGATGTGGAAAAGTAAACAGAGATCGTAGCGGGACCGGAAGCAGGCGACCGGCTATCAGAGAGACCGCACTGCCCTCAGGCGTTTCGGCGGAGAATTGCTGCGCGACACAGACACACCGACGCAGAAGTATGAGGGGCTCATGTCCGCGTCAGCCCCTGCTGCGTAGGGCGACGCAGAAGTATAAATCAGCCTTAAGCTCCTTGTTAGCACACATGTGTGCAGGGAATGAAAAACGGAGGAGGGGTTGAGTTGTATTTTATACAGTCTATGGGCTGAACAAGCTCTGAGCTCTGACTCCCTGTTACAGACCGGATATTGTTGTGACGTATGAAAAACACTGAAAACTGAAACGGCTCGTTTCAGACACATTTACAGAAAGGTGGAGAAATCAGAACAGGGGCAGAATGGATTCTTTTCATTTTCATTTTTCATTAAAAAGTCAATTTTGCATGATATGTCACCTTTAAAACAGGTGTGACCACTTGAGTTTTTTAGAAACTATGTGAGCTTCTTCTAACATCTCAGGAAATCCAACCAATGCAGGACTAAAACACAAACATATAATATTAAAAACACCTAGGTTCTTTTAATCCTTTTCTACAAGACACTTCCTGTTGCTCTGTCTCTTTCTTGACAGCCTAACTGCAATTCATCAACATAAATAATGGAACATTAAATGAATGGGAAAAAAGTCCCATATCTCAGGCTGTACAGACCTCCACTCAGTCTGAAAATCATTTCATCAGGACTGAATGAAACCATTATTTACGTCTACCTGACAACCTGCAACTACTCTCATCGTGCATTACACATGATTCTGCATGAGTACGGTCTTGGAAGCGAGTCTGCTCTTTCACAGGAAAGGCAGAGGTATAGTCTTGGATGATAGTGACAGTTTGAAGTGATCTGAAGTATAAAAGAATCATTAGCTTTGATGTCTTCAGATTCAACCCTCTGTTCATTATTGAAGGATAACAGATGTGACAGATATTCATCCAAAAACTGTGTTTGAATATTTGAGTTCTTACCATTATGGCAGCTGTACATCCATACACGATGACCATCGTATCGACATCTGCATTTCAGGATGTTGTTGGAGTAGTCTGACTCAGGGACTTCATAGTTTGGATTGATGATGATCTGTAAGAGGGAACATGTTCAATCTTCAGGTATGACCATAAATTACAGTGCTACTTGTGTCATGAGTCCATCTTTAGCCTTTAGCCTGTTTGCCTTGTGTTTCCTCCCATCTGTTGTCTGTATTATATGTTTGTTTCCCTTTTAGGTGCATTTGGACCAATAGTTCTGGGGTCTTTTAGCCCCCAGAACTACTTTACCCTGAACTAAAAAGTTCCTGTGCCCCCATTGTTGTCTGCGTTTCGACCGCGGGCTGAAGTCCCGGGTGGATTGTGCAAATCAGGCCAGTGACGTATGGAGAGGAAAAAGTAATAATAATAATAATAATAATAATGCATTTTATTTATAGGCGCATTTCTTGACACTCAAGGTCACCTTACAACATTAAAACAAACAGAGTTTAAATAACAAACAGAAAATAAAATACAATTTAAAGTGAATGGACAGTGGAGTTGTGGTCAGATGGAGTAAGCCAGTCTAAACTGATCAGTTCTGAGTTTGGATCTAAAATGCAGGGTGCGAATTGCCAGGGGGGGGTGGGATGGGGGGGGGTTTCCCCCCCTCTGATTTTTACATCCCCCCCTCTGGTTGTACAGTTTTTATCTCTGGGGGATACGTCTCATTCCCCTCTCTGGTAATATTAAACACATTTTCTACCGCCAGCAGATGGTGCCAACCGACCCACCTCCTGACAAGTGAACAAATAGAAATAGAAACAATATAGTTTAGGCTACATTTTAAGTTTACTAGCAACGTAATGTGAGATGTCTACTGACATGAAACGGAAACAAAGCATTTCCTCATTTTTTTCATCAAAAATTGAACCAAAAAAGTCAAGAACAGATAATGTGAGGGATAACGACATCCAGCTGCCAGCATCTCTGGAGATTCCACAGGTGGAAGATGCAGCTTTATGTTCACCTATGCCTCCGCCCTCCTCTCTCTACTGCCAAAGCTTGGTGGTAGGAGGTTGTGTCGAGCCTCTGATCTATGGAGAGAGGAACGCGCATTGATCTAACTTATATTAACGGGAGGATGGCTAAAACTGTGAAAAAGTTGTATGACAAAATGAGTGTAACGCTGTAACTTGTTTAAGTATCTCTTCAGAACTGTTCAACTTCAACAGGGTTAACTAGAAACTGAATTAAATCACACTTGAGGGCTGTGGGGAAGAAAGACCACGGGACAACTTCTGCTGTGGGTCGTGATGCCTTTAATGACCCTTCATCAACGTAGGACAACAGCACATCAAACTCATGTGACACCTTCACTTCAACTCAAAACCATGTCACCCTGAGCAACCTTAAAGAGGCAGTGCAATATATGAAATATATTTATTTTGAACTTCACTAAAGAACTCAATGATACAAATGAAATTAGAATTAAATAAGGACTATTTGGTGATAAATCTCATTTTACACTGGCATGGCACTTGTTAGAATAGTTTAGGGTTGTATGTTCTAAAGTTGTTAATTTAATTCTAAATGTTATAACTAATGTTAGATACTTTAAGTTCATTATTCTAAGATTAATAAAATGATTAATATCATATGAATATAATTTATGTTTTGACATCTATTGTAATTTTGTGATAACTGATTACTTATGTGAATACATTAACTAATTAAAATACATAATGGCTCTATGTTAATGTGTTGGAGAGAGGTTGTTTCAGAAAAAGGAATATTCCTTATTTTTGTTTGCAAGTTTACCAGAATTCATGACTTTTTTTTAGAGATATCCCCCCCTCTGTTTTTTTTCACAAATTGCACCCTGGTTAAAGTCCTGAAGTACTTGCTTTTAAAAATATTGAAGTATTCAAAGTACTTTTTAAAATATCTCAAAAGGTATATTCACAAAGCATGAGTGCAGTCAAGAATGCATGGGTGTACATTCTGCTACTTTATGTTTATCTAGAAAAAAAAAATGTAAATCTTAAAAGTATACCATGAAATATAAGCAGTGACTAAGTTACTACATGCACAGACAAGTTCAAAAAATGTTCATATTGAATAAAACAAGTTTGTAGCTACAGACCTCCACATGCTTTCTCAGGTTAGATGGGGATTTTCTGTAGACTGTGATGAAGTTTGTGTGGTACACAGATCAGAGATTTACAACAATACGAATCATTCATCATTTCAAAAACCTCAAATGTGGGTTTAAAATATGGCCGTGGTGCTCAGGAGGAGAATCATCTTCTTTCTCGGCACATAGCCATCATCACCATGACTAAATGAACGCACTGATCTGAAGAACGTTTGATCTGTGTTTGCTCTACGCTCAACCGAGGTACGGCTACACCATTTAGACAAACCAAACACAAGTACACAAACAGTTTACGGTCTGTGAGATCTGATTTCAGGAAATTCATCAGCTGACTTCAAAGATAAAGTAGTGAGTAACTAGAGCACTGATAGAAATGTAGTGGAGTCAAAAGTATGATAATTCTCTCTCAAATGTAGTGGAGTAAAAGTAATGAGTTCCTCTTCCAAATTATACTCAAGTAAAGTACAGATACTCAAAAAATGTACTTAAGTAGAGTACTCAAGTAAATTGACTTTGTTACTGTCCAGCAATGGTTAAAATGCTGCAGATAGAAGAGCAGTGTTTGCATTGAAATATAGTGAAGGTAAGTCTAAAGGTGGTAGAAGCTGAAACTGTTCCTATATGTAGGCCTAAAGCAGAAAGTGACTTCACTTGGTTACTTTAACAACAGTCAGAGTGTGTCTGATAAACTGAGAGGTTATGTTTTCAATACAGAGAGAGAGAAATTCCCATGACTCTTTTTACTTGTAGTTTATGATATTACCAACATTTGTTTCAGCTCAAAAGCACAGTTTTTAAATGAAATGAAATGTATCAGGGGCAGCTATACCTGAGGGCTATACCTGAGGGGGGGGGGGGGGGGGGTCTGTCTGTCTGTCTGCAATACAGAGAGCAGAGGAGAATTGTGAACGCGCGACCATGTAGAGACAGAAATGACATCCCGTCATGCAAATAAGATAAATAACATAAGGATATTTAGTCTGTTAAATAAAAGAACAAGGTATAGACCTGATCTATGAGGGAGGGAACCTTAAATCACTGCTGCTTTGACTTCCAAGGGGGGGCGGGACCCGGCGGATGTGCCACCCATATATCGGCTGGGAAAACACTGTCCGGTATCAGGCTGAAGTCTTACACAGCATGCAGTATAAGACCACAAGTAATGCATATACACACTTTAAAACCACATCACCCAGTCTAGCATCACTACAGGACCACGGAACAACTCTGCTCTACAACCAAAGAGGACACTCGTGCTTCCCTCTCGTCCGGGCGCGCGCTCACACACATATACGTGAACATATGAACCCAGCAGACCATCGTATGGTGAAATATAGATTTCCATGTGAAGCACAGTTAAAACAAACGTGACCAGCTTGGACTGAATGAATGTGAGAGGAGTGCACAGTTCAGTGGACCTGCGCTCGACAATGCAGCCCGGAGGAGTCAGCACAGATCCTCTGAACTTTCAGCACAGAGCGCCTCGTCAGAAGTTGATACAATGAATATAAAATTGCGTATTGTTCAGTTCATAGGACGTACTGAACCGTGACCACTGTATCCAACGGTTCAATACAGATACACGTATTGTTGCACCCCTAGTATATATTTATATAGGGTAGAGAGAGGATACCACCTTTCCTACAAGTTACTTAAGTTTTCATCATAAAATGGGAAAAGTACTCTGATTAGATGTAATCTGAATGCTTTTGTGGGAGCACTCTGATAACATGTAATGTGATGACTTTAGGAACAGTTACAGGATGGTAGTCTTTCTGATTAGTTTGGCCAAAGAACTCGGATCATTACAGGCATGTCAATTGTGTGGTGGTTAGCACTGACAATCTTCAACAAGATAATTCTTGGTTCACATCCTGGACCGAAGCTTTCAATGTGAGAAACATTTTTTTCACACTGTCTAACATGTGCTTTTAAAAATGTTTCAATGAAAACACCTAAATCTCAGTTAGATATGCACTGCCAGGCAGGCCTGTGGTGAGGTGGCAGGACCTGCGTGCTTTCAGTGATATAGTTTAGGGTTCAAGTCCTGGACAGAGACCTATTGTGTGGTATACAGGTAATGTTTTCATCACTAAGGAGACAAGCTTTGCTTTGGGAGTGCCATTAAGATATACATGAAAAGACCTAAAGAGACAAACAGAGACAAAGTGGACAGGGCTGCTGCCTGAATTCAATGCAAGGGTCCTGGGTTCAATTCCACCAGGGGAAACTGTGACATCATCACATTCCATAATAATGTAACTTTGTGACGTAACAGTAATAACATTCTGTTTCAGGAGAAAATTTCAAATGTCTCATTTCACACAAACCCTCTCTACAAGCAAGTCACTGTTTGATCGTGTCTGCTCGTTGTGTTCGATTGTGTTTGAACTTTTGCTTCTTGCAAACTTTCACTGGTATCCACTTTGTTGAGATCATGAACTCCAACATGCAGAGAGCTGAGGCTCAAACCGGCGACAGCTTCAAGGCTTCCCCTGTGGAAGACGTTTCCAGCCTTTCTGTCCCTGCTGTGGTCACTGTCAGCACTGACCTGGTTGAGGATCTGCTGGTCCAGCTGCTACTGAAGCTGCACCCTCTGGAAAGATACAGTAGCGCTTATCTTGACCAACAACAACTGCTGACACACTGTCTCCACTTGAGTGCAACAACTCTGGAGACCCTGAGGAAAGACCCTGGTGTCTCTGTGGACGAAGACCTCCCTCCTCCTTCCTGTGAGGCTTGGAAAGCTGTCGCAATTCTGGTCTGCAGCGTCATGGAGAGGTTTGGGACAACATACAGGATAAGGAAGTTAGTGGTGAACAAAGACCCGGCACTCCTGAGCTTCATCCCGGACCAAATCATTGAGACTGTCCTTCAAATCTACAAGGACCAGTCTGAAGATGTGTGGATTCCCCCACAGATACCCTTTGATGAAGACGGCCTGCTGTTCTCCCAGTTTCTTCCTGAAAACATCAAGGAGGACATGTTGGAGCAGTATGGACCCTGGATAAGACGCATGAAGATCTTCCAGAGAGCATTCCCAAAAACATCTGACAAGGAGATCCTGGAGAACCAGAAACCTCTTATTGAGCCTGTTCAGTCCATTCAGGACATTGAGTCTGGGGATGAAAAGGACTTTGTGGTTGTTTCTGAAGAGGAGGAGAAAACTGCAGATGATACCTGCTGCCTGCAGCAAGAAACTTGCAGTGAGGACCACAAACAAGTCTCTAAAGAACAACAATCTGATGATGGAGCCCAAAACCTACAACTACCTGAACTGCCTGTTGACCAGCTTATGACTGATGATGACCAAACTGCAGAACAAAATCTGCAGACTAACAGAGCTGGGGTGGAGCAATCCACTATCAGACAAGTCCTGTTGAAGCTCTTTAAACCCCCAAACTTCTGCACACCCAGGAGCCAGAGGAGCCAGGACTTTGATGATGAGATGGTGGAGCACATCCACATGTTGCTCCAAAAGGAGGCTAAGAAGTACGAGAAGAACCAAATCTTTCTTAAACACCTCAACCGCCTCAAAGACCCGAAAGAAGAGGTCAAAATTAGCCGGAAACTGCATCGGCCAATCAAAGCCAGACTGAGAGATGTTTTGCCGAACACCCGCCTGAAGAGAGATGACCTCATGGAGGACGCTCAGGCTGCTTTGTCAGCCTGCAGTCTCATATCTTCAGAGATCATGAACTATCTCAAGCCATCTGTGAGTTTTGCACCTGACACAAAGCCAGGAGACGAGACCCCATACAGCCTCAACATCCCCATCAAGAGGGAGACGACAGAACCAGGCAGAGAGCTGACCCAGCTGGAGCTGCATGCTCAGGAGCAGCAGGCAGGAACCAGAGAGAAGGTCCATACAGAGGAAACCAAGAGGAACAGAATCATCTCTTGGTTCTGTAAACCTTTCAAGAAAAATAAATAGAACAAAGAACAAAGACAATAAGCCCAAGCATCAACAGCTGTGGCTAACTGCAAAATAAAATTTGGCTTTTGCCAGCATTAAGTTGTTGTAGTAGTTGTGAATGTGTTGCAATAAAATGTGTTTAAATGCATCATTGAAGTCAAGGATTTATGTTGTATGGCAGTTAAATGTCAAGGTCCAGCTCACATCAGCTTATGGGTCTGTGTTCTTCTCAAAGGGCTAGTAACTCTTTACACCCAATACAAGTCAACTCTTTGTGTTTCAAAAAGAAAAGAATCAGGCCTACATTTAAAACTCACTCACAGAGTGGTTCCTTGCAACCTGCAGCCCTGGTAATAAATAATAATCTGAAGTAATATTAATAGATATAATCTTTAGTAACTGATTATCAACAAGTCTTTGCTGACTAAATGCAAAAATCAAATGGTCAAAAACTAAATCTGGCTCCAGAGGTCAAACAGCAGACAGCGTTGGTTTCACAGCAGTTTTCTTAAAGCGATCCTGCTTCTTCCTCAGGACACTAAACTGATCATATTTGTGACAGTTCAAATATCAGGGTTTGAATTCAGGCCCTTGAACCTTGAACCTTGAACCTTCTTATATAATGTGTTGATGCGGGTGTTCCATTCATCTTGATATTTCACTGATACAGTTACACTCATTTACTTATTTTGATTTATTAGCCTTGTTGGTGTGCAATTGTGTTTGTAGACCACCCATCCACTATCTTGACAGCGTATCCCGTTTTGGGTCACGGGGGGCTGGAGCATATCCCAGCTGACTTTGGGAGCAAGGCAGGTTACACCCTGGACAGGTCGCCAACCAATCACAGGGAAAACATGGAAAGACAGACAACCATTCACACACACACTCACACCTAAGGGCAATTTAGTGTCACTAATTAACCTGGAGTGCATGTTTTTGGACTCTGGGAAGAAGCCGGAGTACCTGGAGAGAACCCAGGCATGCACGAGGAGAACGTGCAAACTCCACACAGAAAGACTCCTCCTGGTCAAATATGAATCCAATACAAGTGGAAATTGTTCCATTAGAATATCACTTGGGTTAAAGTCAGGCTGCAAATTGCCGGGGGGGATGGGGGGGGATTCCCCCCCCCCCCTCTGATCTTTACATCCCCCCTCTGGTTGTACAGTTTTTATCTAAGGGGGGGATACGTCTCATCCCCCCCTCTGATAATATTAAATGCATTTCCTACCGCCAGCAGATGGTGCCAACCGACCCGCCTCCTGACAAGTGAACAAATAGAAATAGAAACAATATAGTTTAGGCTACATCGTGATGCCTTTAATGACCCTTCATCAACGTAGGACAACAGCACATCGAACTCATGTGACACCTTCACTGTAACTCAAAACCATGTCACCCTGAGCAACCTTAAAGAGGCAGTGCAATATATGAAATATACGTCTTTTGAACTTCACTAAAGAACTCAATGATACAAATAAAATTAGAATGAAATAAGGACTATTTGGTGAGAAATCTCATCTTACACTGGCATGGCACTTGTTAGAATAGTTTAGGGTTGTATGTTCTAAAGTTGTTAATTTAATTCTAAATGTTATAACTAATGTTAGATACTTTAAGTTCATTATTCTAAGATTAATAAAATGATTAATATCATATGAATATAATTTATGTTTTGACATCTATTGTAATTTTGTGATAACTGATTACTTATGTGAATACATTAACTAATTAAAATACATAATGGCTCTATGTTAATGTGTTGGAGAGAGGTTGTTTCAGAAAAAAGAATATTCCTTATTTTTGTTTGTAAGCTTGCCAAAATTTGTGACATTTTTTGGAGGTATCCTCCCCTCTGTTTTTTTCACAAAAAAGCTGAAGGCTCTGCTCCCCATGGTAACAAGGCAAGCAGGGGGTACAGTGAGGTGGATGGAGGAGGAGGATCTGAGGGTGCGGACAGGTGTGGCAGTATGGAGGAGGTCAGAGAGATATGGAGGGGCGAGGTTGTGTATGGATTTAAAGGTGAGGAGAAGTATTTTGTAGTTGATCCAGTCTGTGATGGGGAGCCAGTGGAGCTGTTGCAGGATGGGTGTGATGTGGTGGATGGAGGCTGTGCGTGTGATGATACGGGTGGCTGAGATGCACTACACAACCAGACCAGTAGAGGGCAGTAAAACAAAGAGGAGTGCCATTCATCACAGATGACACCATAGAGACGGACAGGCAGGTATCATTCTGAGCAACTCAACAGTTAGCCTGTTAGCATGAAGAGACTCAGCTGGTCTGTTTTAGATGGTGCTATATTTCATCACAGATGGATTCACTGAATCAACACGTGAGAGGAGATAAGCGCGAGTAGCAAAGACGTTTCAACACGCCTTTAAAATCCTTTTGAACTCAAAAAGCCGTGGCAGAGATCGCCCGGTGTCTTGGTTTAAACAGCAACCCTGTTAACTGGAGACTTTCAGCCGGATGCATCCCTCATAAACGTCTTTAGACCATCATTAAATATCTGATGAGGATATTTTGAAATCTTAAAAAAAACTAAACTAGTTTGCATTCCCAGGAACTCCCTCTGTGTTTCAACAGCTGTGTAAACTCCACAAACACTGACACGTTCAGCTGAAGGTCTCCAGTTTACAGGGTCCCTTTTAAAACTGGAACACCGGGAGAGACGCATTCACGGTGGGCTGAGAGAAGACTACTGTTACAAGCTGCTAAATCAAGTGAATCACTCCGGTTAATCTACCAATCAGACACGTTCAGCATTGCAGGCCCTGCCCCCTGAAAGTCCCAGGACCTTTGAAAAGTACTACCCCCCTAGCAGGGGCTTTTTAGGGGGGAGATTATCTACCCCTGAACTAAATTCAAACCCTGGGTCCACCGGTCGAAACGCACGTAGTTCAGGGGTAAACATCCTGTGGTCGAAAAACGCCTCTTGTGTTTAGTGCTCCATGTCTTTGCTTTAGTCTAGTCTTGTGTTTCCTGTTTGATTTTGTAGTTCTTGATCCCTGTGTCTCCAGTTTAGTTTCGTCCTGTCCTTGTGTGTTTCCCTCCTTGTTGATGACCCTGATTAGTCTCACCTGTGTCCTGTGTCCTGTGTCCTGTGTTTATTACTCTGTGTATTTCGTCTCTCTGTTTCCCTGTCCTGTGATTTATCATTTCCCCCCCACGGTTCCTCGTGTTTTCTTTTGAATTTGAATCTTATTTTTCTGTACATGGGTCCTCCCTCTGTTTCTCCCATTTTGTCAACTTGTTGCATTTTGCAATAGCTCTAACCTAGCAAGGAAAATGAGAGATGGATCATGGGACACATTACCTGAAAGACATAATCTCCGGGTTTGATTTCAGTGATGTCGATCCACTGGCAGTCAATGTCGTGCCTGTAGGTATCCCAGCAGCCCACGGTGATCCCCTGCTCTCCAAAGTTGGCACATTCGTACCTCTTTTCAATCCCTGAAATAAACAGAGGAGAGGTGGAGATGAAGTTTGTGACCATACAGAAGATGAACAGAAGATGCTACAGCTGAGTAAATCCATGCTTGGCCACATGGGGGCAGTTATACAAGCTGTTAGCTCAACATTCAAGGAGGTAGAGCTGCTCTCTCTGCTGATATATCAACATGAGAACTGGTTTCTTTGATTCCTCAGGTTATTAAGAATACTAAATGGACTTCTATATCTCTTTTCTTCCTGAGCACTCAAAGCTCTTTTGCTCTCCTCATCACATTCACCCATTCACACACATTCACTCTCTGATGGTAGAGGCTGTTATAGTAAGGGACCATCAGTGTCAGCTAACCTGATTGTAGAGGCTGAACCACGACTGCCCAACGCTAGACTTGTTTATCCTAAGGAGAAGGATTCCTCAGGTCTAAGCCAGGACTACATCCCTCTCTCTCTTATCAATCAATCAATCAATCAATCAATCAATCTTTATTTGTATAGCGCCAAATCACAACAAACGTTATCTCAAGACGCTTTTACAAACATAGGAGGTCTAGACCACACTATGTCAAATTATGAACAGAGACCCAACACCAAGACAGGGTAAGACTCAGTCTGACCCCACCTTAATCCATCATGAGCATTGCACATCGCAGTATTTAGCTAGTTACAGTGGAGAGGACAAACTTCCTTTAACAGGCAGAAACCTCGAGCAGAACCAGACTCATGTTAGACAGCCATCATGCCTCGACTGAGTTGGGTCTGGAAAGACAGATAGAGGGGAGTAAGAGAGAGAGGTGATAGTGATGAGACGAGTCGTAGAAGCTGTTGCCGCTGGAGTCCAGCACGTCCGTATCAGCTGGAGTCCAGATCGTCCACAGCAGGAGGACGTCTACGGCAGCTCAGAGGAATCTACGAGACAAGGGAGCTCAGGGACTCCAGAAAGGTCTATGGTTAGTAACTTTAATGGGACAGGCAGAGTTAAAGTAAGTGATGAGGGGGTTGGGGGGAAGAAGGTGAGCTAGGATCCCAGTGTGTCAGTGTGCCAGTTCCCCCGGCAGTCTAGGCCTATAGCAGCATGACAAAAGCTGGTCCAAGCCTGATCCAGCTTAACTATAAGCTTTATCAAAAAGGAAAGTTTTAAGCCTACTCTTAAAAGTGGAGAGGGTGTCTGCCTCCCGGACCCTGACTGGTAGATGATTCCAAAGGAGAGGGGCCTGATAACTGAAGGTTCTACCTCCCACACTACTTTTAGAGATTTTAGGTACAACTAGCAAGCCTGCATGTTGGGAGCGTAGAGTTCTAGAGGGGTAATAGGGCACTATGAGCTCTTTAAGATACGAGGGTGTCTGATTTTTAAGGGCTTTGTAGGTTAAAAGAAGGATTTTAAATTCTATTCTACATTTTATTGGGAGCCAGTGTAGAGAACCTAACACTGGAGAGATGTGCTCTCTCTTCCTAGTTTTAGTCAGTACTCGAGCTGCAGCGTTTTGAACTAGCAGAAGAGTCTTTAGAGACTTATTGGGGCAGCCTGATAAGAGGGAGTTACAGTAATCTAACCTGGAGGTAACAAATGCATGGACTAGTTTTTCTGCGTCGCTCTGAGATAGGAAGTGTCTAATTTTAGAAATATTGCGCAAGTGAAAATAGGCTGACTTTGAGATTTGCTGAATTTGGGAATTGATTATTCTCCTCTATCCCTCTTTCCAGGCTCAACTCGGTCGAGGCAGATGGCTGTCTAACATGAGTCTGGTTCTGCTCGAGGTTTCTGCCTGTTAAAGGAAGTTTGTCCTCTCCGATGTTACTATTTATCTATTTATTTATTAAATGTATTTAACCAGGAGAAAAACACATTGAGATTAACAATCTCTTTTACAAGTGTGTCCTGGCCGAGATCGGCAGCAGAACGTTCCAACAAAGTTCCAGAAAAACAAAACAGAACTTCAAAACATGACAACATATCATGGGTTTCAGAACAGAAATGATCAGTCAAAGCATCTACTAGCTGAAGCATCTTCCTCCAATACCTTCAGTCTGCTTTAAAAACATTTAAAGAGACAAGTTCCCTCAAACCCAGGCTCTCCTGCAGCAGGTTCCAGGCTGCAGGAGCAGAGGACCTAAAACTCTTTTTACCCATTTCATGACGCACTCTGGGGACCGAAAGCAAAAACTAGTTTTGTGACTGGGTCATAGAGCGGAGACTGCAGCTTCCAGTATTTTTAAATGAATAAAGTCACATAAATATGAGGGAAGCAAGTTAAGAATCGCCTTATAAACAAGGACATGCCGTGATGTAGTCTACGGGTAGACAATGCAGACCAGCCAACTCAAGCATAGAGGGAGCAGTGATGGGTTAGAGACTTAAAACCTGTAATGAACCCTCAGAGCTCCATGATGAACAGTGTCCAGAGAGTGACGGCAATGAGTGGATGCATGGATATATAAAACATCACCATAATCATAAAAGGCATGAAAGTAGCAGCAACAAGTTTTATCTTTGCGGCAAACGAAAAACATGACTTGTTTCTGGAATAGAAACCCAACCTCACCTTCAACTTCTTAACGAGCTGTTGAATGAGAAGCTTAAAGGACAGTGAGTCATCGATTATGAATCCCAGGTATTTATAAGAAGCTACAGGCTCAATCACATCACCCTGAGAGGTAGTAATGGAAGGTAGGTTTACTGGCTTTAACTTTGAATTTGTAACCATCAGGAGTTTTGACTAGCTAAATACTGCGAGGTGCAATGCTCATGGTGGATTAAGGTGGGGTCAGACTGAGTCTGATCCTGTCTTGGTGTTGGGTCTCTGTTCATAATTTGACATAGAGTGGTCTAGACCTGCTCTGTTTGTAAAATAGTCTTGAGATAACGTTTGTTGTGATTTGGCGCTATACAAATAAAGATTGATTAATGCAGAAAGCAGGCATGCAAGGATTTCTTGTATAGAACAGCAGTGTGATATGGCACCAGACTCAGACAGCTAAAATAGAGAGGAGAGATCAACATGTGGCATTTTTAGACTTGACGTGTCAGTTTGGATCCACACAGCCTCATCTGGAGTGGCATGATACAGTTTTTGATACAGTACATGCTTTAGTGTTACAGAGGTGAGTATTTGTCTGAAAATAGGAATAAAGGCCTCAAACTGACATTCATTTTATTCAAAGCTTTCAAATGAAACAGACACCAAAACAACATGAAAGCATCTCTCATGGACTCCTGGGGTCGTTGACAAAAGTCACATCCTGGCTTGTGTGAGAGAAACGGCTTCAAACTACTTTAACACCAAACTGAGTGAAATCAGTGTGGAGGACAGCATCTACGTACACTAGCAGTCAAAACCTTCTCATTCAATGTTTTTATTTATATTAATTATTTTCAACATTGTAGATTAATACTGAAGACATCAAAACTATGAAATAATCTGGTTTTACCATAATCTGGATCACAACAGTAATCAAATAGGACTATCCATTGTGTACTAACCCTACCTCTGAACAACACAACTGATGGTCTCAAACACATTAAGAAGGCAAGTCATTCTACAAATGAACTCTTGACAAGGCTCATGTTCATTAGAAACCATTCCAGGAGACCACTTCATGAAGCAGACTGAGAGAATACCAAGAGTGTGCAAAGCTGTCATGAAGGAAAAAGGGGGCTACTTTACAGAATCTAAAATATAAAACAGATTCTGCTTTGTTTAACACTTTTTTATTAATTAAATAAGTCCATATATGTTCTTTCATAGTTTTGATGTCTTCAGTATTAATCTACAGTGTTTACAATCATTACAATAAATACAAACCCTTCAATGAGAAGGTGTTTCCACACTTTTGACTGGTAGTGTAAGAAAGGTGAGTCAAAGTGTGACACAGACACAAGAGAGGACAAGTGTATTATAATATCACTCAGTTATGATACACTTATCAAACATTGTCCCTGTCTTGTTAGAACAGTTACATGTTTGACTAAAAACAGATTTGTACTCTGATATCAGGACAAAGTGATGAACTGAGAGTGGATGGAAACAGGCCCCACAGGATCAGTCCTCCAGGTTCTCAGTGGCTGGTGATGTGGTCTGAGTCTGAGAGGAGCTTCTGTAAAAACACAGAGAAATAATTAACATCATAAAATCTTAAATAGTTGAGCTCTGCACTACAAGTTCAAAGGTTCTGCTAAACTTTAGGATCCAGCTGTTCAAAACGTTGAATATAGCAATGACTCTCTTTCTGTAATTTTGTATGTAAGTTCTCATAATACAGTTTACTTTAATCATGCTTTTTCAACAAGATCAGATCAGAATGAGAGGTAGAACTGAAATAATTCTTATTATAAGTTTCAACAAATCAAAGATCCAACAGGATAAAAACAATCCATGTTACTTCACAATTACTGTCCTCTCTTACTGTCAGCACTGCTCTGTGTTGTGTGGAAAACTCAGCTGAATACCACCATAGGTACAAGTAACAAAGGCAATGAAATGATGCGTAAGATAAGCTGTTACTGTGCCCGTTATCCAGCAGGACACACCAGACATGATATCTCTCACCATGACTCATGCCCTGTCCCTGCAGACTGGACCTTACTGATGCTCTCACTGACAATGACCAGCAGATGGCAGCAGACACTGTGTCTGAGTATATGAATTTATCCACTTAAAATTTAACTTTGGAAAGTAAATTCTATCCAAGAGTTCAGAGATCAGATAACTTAATAACTAACGTTTTTAGCAATGACATGATATTTAAACGTGGTTTGTGACTCATGATTGATGATAAAAGGAAGTCATCTTCATCCAGCCTATGGATTCACTGAATCAACACGTGAGAGGAGATAAGCGCGAGTAGCAAAGACGTTTCAACACGGCTTTAAAATCCTTTTGAACTCAAAAAGCCGTGGCAGAGATCGCCCGGTGTTTTGGTTTAAACAGCAACCCTGTTAACTGGAGACTTTCAGCCGGATGCATCCCTCATAAACGTCTTTAGACCATCATTAAATATCTGATGAGGATATTTTGAAATCTTAATAAAAACTAAACTAGTTTGCATTCCCAGGAACTCCCTCTGTGTTTCAACAGCTGTGTAAACTCCACAAACACCGACACGTTCAGCTGAAGGTCTCCAGTTTACAGGGTCACTTTTAAAACCGGAACACCGGGAGAGACGCATTCACGGTGGGCTGAGAGAAGACTACTGTTACAAGCTGCTAAATCAAGAGAATCACAGCTTCTTCTTTTGAAAAGTACACACACATACAAAAAAGATAGAACAAATCAAAACTAATGAAAGAAAGAGAAATCAAGAGAATCACAGATGTGTGTGATGTTATTGTGGACGGAGGGAGGAATAAAAACACTGAGGTTAATCTACCAATCAGACACGTTCAGCATTGCAGGCCCCGCCCCCTGAAAGTCCCGGGACCTTTCAGGGGGGAGGTTATCTACCCCTGAACTAAATTTAGACCCTGGGTCCAAACACATTTGGTTCAGGGGTAAAGTTCCTAGTTCCAGGGTAAAGTTCCTCCAGTCAAAAAACGCCTTTAGCCTGTTAGCTTAGCATCCTTCCTTACTTATAATTCATGTAGGTAAGAGTTTGCTTAGTGACACATAGGCGGACAAACACTAGCCAGTATTCTGTTATTACTTTTAACGGTTATGAAACCGGATTAAAAAACACAGACTTGTACTTACAGCAGGTGATGGTGGATCCATCGTAGACTCTCCGCCTCACACCAGCAGCAATAACGTTATCCAACTCTGCGATGAACCACCGACTGGTGGTTCATAAGATGAATAGATATACAGGGAGAGCACAGCTGGGCCCAGCCTGCGCCTGTGAGCCTGAGTCCAGGGCATTAAAACCATCGCCTCACAGTGGTTCTCACACACGGGAGAACTGCAGCAGGAAGCTTGTGTAAACAGAGCCGACTGAGTGGCCCGCCTCGTTAGGTGGATTCTGTGTGTTTTTAAGGTTTTGGAGCAGAAAAACTTTGACTTTTAAGCCAGTAGTAACTATGAATGCATTTCAAACTAGTTTTAACATTTGCAGTTCAGAGTACATCTTTGCAGAACTGTGTACCTGGTGAATGTAACTTTCAATGTTAAGACATATGGAGCTATCATTGTGGCTGTTTGTAAATGTGTAAACAGATCCACAGATGTGTACAATGATTCACAAATGTAAACACGTTGTATCCACAAGTACACACACAGAACCACAATGTTTTCAAATGCTTCTATGAATCCACAGAGTGGAGTCTGGATAGCTCATGTCTCGATCGGCACACACTGAACTGGGTTGAATTATTTTCTAAAGCGGTCATTTCAAAGATATTGAGATTACGAGTCTTCCAATGAGAGGCACAGCTGACTTGATTGACAGGCGGGAACACTGTAGCTGTTGGCTAGGAGGCTCAAAGCCCGCCTCTTTACGTCACAATAGCTCGACAGCAGCAATATGGTTGCCGCCGACAATTGGCCTCAAAACAGCTCTTCAGCAACAGATGGGTGACGTCACGGAGACTACGTCCATTATTTATACTTATTATAATATGGTGTTCACACACACCACTGAGGGCAGTTCAGGGTTAAGTGTCTTGCTCAAGTCCCCTTGGATCCCTCGACCTTCTGACTGAGATATGGCCGACTCTACAGCTGAACAGGGTTGTAGTACTCGGGTCTAGGACTCAGACTGGAATCCGGCTCCAGTCTTGATTTTCAGGACTCTGGACTGGAATCAGATTTGAGCCCCGATGACTCTCAGACCTTACTCAGACCTTACTCAGACCTTATTCAGACCATACTCAGACTTTACTCAGACCTTACTCAGACTTTACTCAGACCTTACTCAGACCTTACTCAGACCTTACTCAGACCTTACTCAGACCTTACTCAGACCTTATTCAGACCTTACTCAGACTTTACTCAGACCTTACTCAGACCTTACTCAGACCTTACTCAGACTTTACTCAGACCTTACTCAGACTTTACTCAGACCTTACTCAGACTTTACTCAGACTTTACTCAGACCTTACTCAGACCTTACTCAGACCTTACTCAGACTTTACTCAGACCTTACTCAGACCTTACTCAGACCTTACTCAGACCTTACTCAGACCTTACTCAGACTTTACTCAGACCTTACTCAGACCTTACTCAGACCTTACTCAGACTTTACTCAGACCTTACTCAGACCTTATTCAGACCTTACTCAGACTTTACTCAGACCTTACTCAGACTTTACTCAGACCTTACTCAGACCTTACTCAGACTTTACTCAGACTTTACTCAGACCTTACTCAGACCTTACTCAGACTTTACTCAGACCCTACTCAGACTTTACTCAGACCCTACTCAGACTTTACTCAGACTTTACTCAGACCTTACTCAGACCTTACTCAGACTTTACTCAGACCCTACTCAGACCTTACTCAGACCTTACTCAGACTTTACTCAGACCCTACTCAGACCTTACTCAGACTTTACTCAGACCTTACTCAGACCTTACTCAGACTTTACTCAGACTTTACTCAGACCTTATTCAGACCTTACTCAGACCTTACTCAGACTTTACTCAGACTTTACTCAGACCTTACTCAGACCTTACTCAGACTTTACTCAGACTGGAGCATTGCCTGCATTAGGACTCTGAAGACAGAGAGGAGGACGGGAGCTTATACAGTGATCTGACAGTTTTAATGTTCATGTTGGATTTTGTATATATTTTTTATAGAATTGATTTAGTTCAGAGCGAAGAGTGTGTAGTTGTCTGCATGAGCATTCAAGTGCTGTCCTGTTGGGCTACAGTCACTGCCCAGATGAAGAGACGCTGCCAGCTGTACATTTAGCTTTCAAAGATATTACAATAAATACAAACACGAGCAGAGCAACATTTTGGATATGAGGGATGTTAACAATAAATCCAGTATGGATATATTGAACTTACTCAACATGTTTTTTTGTTTGGATTTTCTATCACATGGATCAAACATCATGTGGTCTCTTATTTGGTTCAGCTACCATGGAGGTGTTTGAAGTTTAAAGCATGTTTCATGTGAATCAGCTGACTGAAGGTGTTGCGCACAGCGGAGACGCTCATCCGTGGGCCATGTCTCCACCAGCATTTTTTTTTCTCCGCCGCTGGACTGATTATGACCTGGTTGCACAACCGGCTGACACCTGGACACATTCACATGCTTATTTTTCTCAATAAGAACGAGCAGACAGAAAACTGGACCCTGTGAGTTTGAAATATGATGTATGATCCGTAGATATTCAACACCATCGGTTATATACATTGTGTCGATAAGGAAAATGATTTAGGGGAAAAAAAGCATTTGGTTTTGTTTTTTTAAATGTTTACGTATTTTGTAATGATTAATCAATAATCGATAATTGACATTCCCAAAGATCGATCACGGAGATGACTTAAAACTGACATCCCTATTGGATATGTAAATGTATGCCTTTCTTCAAAATTTAGGAGTTAAATGGGTGCGAGAGCATCTTCAGAGCAAGTGTTCGGCTCTCACTGACACAACCCATGATCAGCTCGACATGTTTACATGATCAACATACACTGTGTGAGCTGCTGAAGGGGAAGACTGAGCTGATATAACAAACTCTACACACATCACTGTGTCCGTCGGGTAATCTAAGGCATTTCCTGCCTCACATAATGAAATCATTCTTATAATTATAAATATGATATATATTAATATTATAAATATGACCACAAGTGAGCACTCTCACTGAGCGGCTTCAGAAGCTGCTCTCTTCCTGTGAATGTGGTCGTTCTGAAAGGAAAAGTTGATTCTCATGTTGAGGAAGGGGAACTGTTGTAGTCCTCACCTTCATCACACTCTGAGTCCTCCAGGCAGAAACTTGCTTTGTGTCCCTCCGCCACTTTAGTTCCATTGAGGCTGAAAAGGTCATAGAGCGTAAACACCTCCATGCTGTGGTAATGCCTGCAAACACAAACACAAACACAAACATAAACATAAACATAAACACAAACATAAACACAAACATAAACACAAACATAAACACAAACATAAAAAAAAAACACAAACATAAACACAAACACAAACATAAACATAAACACAAACATAAACACAAACAGAAACACAAACATAAACACAAACACAAACACAAACACAAACATAAACATAAACACAAACATAAACACAAACATAAACACAAACATACACAAACATAAACAAAAACACAAACATAAACACAAACACACAAACAAACAAACATAAACACAAACATAAACAAAAACACAAACATAAACATAAACACAAACACACACAAACAAACAAACATAAACACAAACATAAACACAAACATAATCACAAACATAAACACAAACATAAACACAAACATAAACATAAACACACACAAACACAAACATAAACATAAACACAAACATAAACACAAACATAAACAGAAACAGAAACATAATCACAAACATAAATACAAACACAAACATAAACACAAACATAAACACAAACATACACAAACATAAACATAAACACACACAAACATAAACATAAACACAAACATAAACACAAACAGAAACAGAAACAGAAACAGAAACATAATCACAAACATAAATACAAACACAAACATAAACACAAACATACACAAACATAAACAAAAACATAAACACAAACATAAACACAAACATAAACAAACATAAACAAAAACACAAACATAAACATAAACACAGACATAAACACAAACACAAACACAATTACAGTTTAAATATATACATTTTTATCGAACATGTTATATTTATATTGAAAAAAATAATATCATGATAATTATCGTTATCAAATTATCGCCCAGCACTATTTACACCCATAGTCCACCAGATCCGTGTCCGCTCCGTCTCCGCTCCGTCACAGCACCAGATTCTGCCCCATACTGGAAGTCAATGTTCTCCATGTTTGTACTCCAGCTCAACACTAAGGTCAACCCAGCAGCTGCTCCTGGATGGGCCTAAGAATCGCCAGAGAACCTGGGGGGATCCGGCCTTTACAGCAGCTGCCCCCAATCTCTGGAACAGCTTACCACTTCAGATATGATCAGCTCCACTATTGAATGTTTTGAATCATTATTTAAGACCTCTTCTCTTTGGCCTCTTCATCAAGATGAGAACATTAATATCCCCACAGATTTTATTTCACTATTCTATATGAATATGATTTATGCTTTCTTCTTGTAGTTTTTAACTTGTAAAGCACTTTGGTCAACATTGGTTGTTTTTAATTGTTGCATATAAATAAAGTTGACATAAATTAGTATGTACAGTCATGGCCAAAAGTTTTGAGAATGACACAACTATTAATTTTCCCAAAGTCTGCTGTTTCAGTTTTTATAATGGCAATTTGCATATACTCCAGAATGTTATGAGGAGTGATCAGCTCAACTGCAATTAATTGCAAAGTCCCTCTTTGCCTTGAAAATGAACTTTATCACCAAAAACACATTTCCACTGCATTTCAGCCCTGCCACAAAAGGACCAGCTAACATTATTTCAATGACACACAGGTGTCACACACATTAACACAGGTGTGGGTGTTGATGAGGACAAGGCTGGCTAACCGGGAAGTTTATAGCAGCGAGTAAGATTGCACCTCAGTCAACCGTCTATCGAATTATCAAGAACTTCAAGGAGAGAGCTTCAATTGTTGCCAAACAGGCTCCAGGGCGCCCAAGAAAGTCCAGCAAGCGCCAGGACCGTCTCCTGAAGGTGTTACAGCTGTGGGATCGGGCCACCACCAGTGCAGAGCTTGCTCAGGAATGGCAGCAGGCAGGTGTGAGTGCATCTGCACGCACAGTGAGGCCAAGACTTTTGGAGGAAGGCCTGGTGTCAAGGAGGGCAGCAAAGAAGCCACTTCTCTCCAGTAAAAACATCAGGGACAGACTGATATTCTGCAGAAGGTACAGGGACTGGACTGCTGAGGACTGGGGTAAAGTCATTTTCTCTGATGAATCCCCTTTCCGATTGTTTGAGGCATCTGGAGGAAGGCTTGTTCGGAGAAGACGAGGTGAGCGCTACCATCAGTCCTGTCTCTTGCCAACAGTGAAGCATCCTGAGACCATTCATGTGTGGGGTTGCTTTTCGGTCAAGGGAGTGGGCTCTCTCACAATCTTGCCTAAAAACACAGCCATGAATAAAGAATGGTACCAGAACGTCCTCCAAGAGCAACTTCTCCCAACCATCCAAGGGCAGTTTGGTGATGAAGAATGCCTTTTCCAGCATGATGGAGCACCTTGCCATAAAGCAAAAGTCATAACAAAATGGCTCGGGGAACAAAACATTAAGATTTTGGGCCCTTGGCCAGGAAACTCCCCAGATCTTAATCCCATTGAGAACTTGTGGTCAATCCTCAAGAGGCGGGGGGACAATCAAAAACCCACAAATTCTGACAAACTCCAAGCATTGATTATGCAAGAATGAACTGCCATCAGTCAGGATTTGGTCCAGAAGTTTATTGACAGCATGCCAGGGAGAATTGCAGAGGTCTTGAAAAAGAAGGGTCAACACTGCAAATATTGACTTATTGCATGAATTCTGTGTAATTCTCAATAAAAGCTTTTGATACTTATGAAATACTTCTAATTTTATTTCATTGTACCACAGAAACATCTGACAAAACACCTAAAAACCCTGAAGCAGCAGACTTTGTGAAAATGTAATATTTGTGTCATTCTCAAAACTTTTGGCCATGACTGTATGTGCATCATGTGTTGTGAGAAAACAAATGCCTCATATCAACAATTTAATACCCAATAAATTATTATAATAAATGACAATCTTTCAGAAAGTGATCTATGCAATAATTAAACAGGCTGTTTTTAAGGCTTGTGATTTCTAATCAAATTAAGAGTTATCTTTCAGAAATATAGACTGGATCCAACTGTTACACAAATTATAAGATGAGATAATATCATACTTAAGTGACATTTGGTGATACAGCCTGAGGGTTTGTGACACTCACCTGTGACAGTCATGCCACACCCAAGAGTTTCTGCTGGCTTTGGGCCGGAAGTCCGACTGGCCGTTGTTGTGGATCTGAGAGGAGAAGCGCAGCAGGCGGCGGTAGGAGTTGGCTGGAGCCTGGTTGGAGGTGGTGGACAGACAGTTCTCCTCATATGCACATTGCAACATGAACATGGGCCTGTCTTCCATGTAGGTGGACTGCTCCACCACCTGCGGGTTCAGCACCAGGTCAGGGGCAGCTGTGGACACAGACAGCAGATAGAAACCTATTGAGATACATCAAGGTGTCTGACACGTCAACAAGCATATCAAAATGAGGGGTTTCTGTTACGAGCGAAGAGTAATCCTAAGATTCAAGAGACAAACATCCCAGAGAAATATTCTGCAGAGTCAGAGCTCCTCTGAAACACCTTTGGATCTGTTGAAATCAAACTAAACAGGCAAAAAGTCAGCGCCTTTAGATCGCCTGTTAATGCACATATTGGTCAAAGAATCATTTCAGTGTTCATACTGATTTACTTTCACTCAGTCTGACAGGACAATGCCTGGATCATGATCAGAGTATAAACATGAATGCTGGGTCTTACTCTCAGAACAGGACACTCCGGCAGCATTGCGTCCGCCTCCTTTAGGGCAGCTGAGGTGGGCTCCATGGTGTAGGCAATGAGACAGTGACATCTCAGTACCAGAGCAACGAACTCCACTCATCACCACGACGTCAGCACTCACCTGGCCCGGCCAATACCACGTCTCCTGTTTGGAAAACAACACCCCAAATGTACAGCTGAGGAAAGGGGTTTCCACTCTGATATGACGCAACGTGATGAATTACATACAGCATAAACTGCAGATTAACTTATTGTGAAGGCCGAAAGCTAAACTGTATTATTAACCATCTGTGTTAATACATGACTCTGCTTGGTCAAAACCACATAACAAGCGTAACTGAATATTAATAGCAGAGGTTAGAGCAGCCTGAGGAGCGACTGGACCCCAACCATCTCTGAGAGGGAAAAGTGGAGCAACATCCTGTCCTGCATTTTAGAGCTGGAGAGAGCATGTCTAAGCTGCTGATGGTTATACAGTTACTTGAGCCATAAGCGACGTTGATAATAGCAACGACGTTCACAGAGGAGATAATTGCCTCATTTTTAAGGGTGTGTCAACTGCAAGGTTCAGAAAAGAAGGAGGGCTAAATGAGGACAGATATTTCAAAAAACATGAGTGTAGAAGTTCATTTCCCCTTGTCTTCAAAACTCCCGTTAGTGGACATGTTTATGGGCATTGTAAAAATTAGACAGGCTAATGTTTTATGGCCCTGTCACACCTTGACGATTCAGCCGGCGTATAAAAAAATTGGCGAGTACGCTGGCGTACGTTGCATAAGTTATAGGTAAGTTTTGTATAAGTTACACATATTCACACATGTAGAGCTGTGTGTCTGCGTGTGTGTGTGTGTGTGAGAAGCCTTGGAGCCCTCACTCAGTGTCAAACAGCAGAGCCTCTGAAACAGAAGCTGAAGCCAGCATGTCAGAGTCTGCTGATGTTCAATGATAAAGCTGCTGTTGTTGAATTCAATGAAGTTCAAAATGTGACGTTTTTGAAAGCACTGCATTCAATAAGTGTAACTTGTTGTAAAGAGCAGAGTCTGTGTTCCTGCTGGTTTCACTCCTCTGACACTCTCCACGCCTCATCATGTTCTTACAAAGAGAGACTGCAGAGCCTTTTTGTACACTTTGTCCACGTTATTACCAGTCCCTCCAGGAAGTTGCGATTTCGCGATCGCAACTATCAACGCAAATTCAACCAATCAGCGCGATTTTTTCGCGGCCCTGCAATTTTTTACAATCACCGCAACTTTCCCGCAAATTTGACCAATTACCTCAATCTCAGCCCCTGTACATCATCGGGTTTGTCATCAATTTGACTTCCTTGGAACATAAACGTAAGTCCTCACTTGATCGGCTCTTTTCAACAACAAAACACGCACAGAGAACGGGTGAAGAGAGGGGACAGCAGGCAGGACAAGTGACCATGACAACGTTGTTATTTATAGATTGAGGGGCTCAGTGTTAGCTTGGTCTCTACCTGCTGCAGGTGTGCTTTATGAACCAGCTCTCCTCACCTCCATGCATCTGTCTCATCTTCATTGAGGATTTTTACCCCCCGGTGTGCGTTAGTAACAAAGACACAACCGGGGGACGTCTGTTTACTATTTGATGTTTGACGTTGTTGCCGTGGTTACCGTAAAAAGCTCTGCATCTCCAGCTTGATTTAATCCAGTTTAATGAAACATCAGACACATTCAGTAAGTTTTGATCAACTCCTTGTCATCAAAGATGCAGATTAATTTCAGAGTGCCGTGAACTGACTGTGCATCAGTCGCTGCGAGGTGCATTCAGGGACCGTCGTAAATACAGTCCTTTCATGGCATTTTTCTGTGAATCAATATAACCAAAATATAGTCAGTGGCTACATCAAGAATGTTTTTTAGCATATTTACTTGCAACTTTCACCACAATTTTTTTCAAAAACCTGTCGCAAATTCAGGCTTTTTGGGCCGCAACAATCACAAAAAAAATCCCGCGAAAACCTGGAGGGACTGTATTACACTGCAGCGCGCTTTAAACAAGTGGACCATAGTTGGGTATAAGTTATGAATATGATATGTACTGTATATGCCCAAAACTGAAAAGTACATCTGCGTATGTCAGCGTTTTAGAGGCATTTTGATCCGTTGGGAAAACGCTGGCTAAATCATCAATGTGACAGGGCCGTAACATGGCTGTGAATTGAAATGTTTAGTTTAATATCAATTACTCACACAAGTCATGCTTGAAAGTCAAGATGATTATTATTATTATCATTATTTTTCATCCCTTGTATTTAACAGACAAAATTAAAGGTCCTGACAGTTTGGCTGCTTGTCACTATCTGTCTCCTAAATCTAGTTTTGATATCATTTATTACTGTACAGGGTCTTATTTGTTGCACGCACACCTGTCATAAAAGGATTACTAGCTACAAGGACAAACCAGAGGTCAGTCAGGTGGGTTGCAGTTTGAAATGCTTAGAAGGAAAATGGAGACAAAGAATTTCCATTTTTCCACTACATTTGACAGCTATTGGTTCTGATGGACACAGGAGGCTGGAGCAGCATGCGTCGGCCTGCACAGCACTTGGCACCTACTTTAAACTGCTGAGTCGTTGGTCAAAGTGGGGGTATCACCGTTATGCATAGACTTAACCATCAGTGGACTTCATGCCTAAACCTAACCATCAGTGGACTTCATGCCTAAACCTAACCATCAGTGGACTTCATGCCTAAGCCTAACCATCAGTGGACTACATGCCTAACCTTAACCATCAGTTGACTTCATCCCTAACCCTAACCATCAGTGGACTTCATGCCTAACCCTAACCATCACAGGCTGATACCATATGTGGCCTTGCTTTGACATAAATATCTGGTTATGTCCACAAAAAACATGTTGTACCTGGAAGGCGTTGCTGGCAAAGCCCAGTCCAAGCTGTCTGCAGACCACCATGGCCTCCATGATCCCCCAGCCTTCACTGCATACTGTCCCCCACACGAGAGAACCATTGCTTGGTATCAGCACCTCCACACGACCTTCAAAGGGGTTGCGACCTCCACTCAGACGCAGCTATGGGCAAAGACATAATAACAGAGAGCTGACTTGAACCTTTATTTCACATCGATCATCTATTATTGTTATATTGTTTAAATTGTTGTTACAAGTTTGACTTTATTTAATGGAACAAGTGATTTTAGGGTTTCCAAAAAAGGGATGTGCAGAGTTGTCCAGATTAGCACTCCTCTTTATGTTTCCTTGATCTAAAGAGCACTTCTTGGCCCTTTCAGTTGCTTCACCTTACCACACACTGAGGTGTTTTGGAACCAACTCAAAGAAACCCTGGTGAAAGGAGGAGCTTACTTAACATCCCTACTGATTAACCATTTGGTAGGCTATGAAGGTATCAGTAAAGAATATTGCTATGAGGGCGTGATGGGATGGGCTGCTTCACTGAGCCCTGAAGCATAAGTAACCTTGTGTTTAGCTCAAGGTACTTGTGACCTTAGTGCTCCCCCTTAGTGCTCCCATATTTGAAACGAAGCTGAAGCTCACCGACTCCTGAAAGCCCATCGCAGGAATGTTGCATCTGACAGCTGCATCCTCCTCATGACTGCAACCAAGAACCTCCTTGTTGAAGAAACACTCTGTGATGGACTTTTCAAATCCAGAGCACTCCACTTCATTCATGTGCACCGGGCCCATACCTGCAAAACATGTAAAACAGAAAATGTCTTTACATTCAAACAAAGAGGGAAGCACTCCTTACAGCCATCATGATGGGGAATGATTTAAAAAAGAGCTTTATCTATATTTCAACACTTTCTATGACTATTGTTACGGTAATGTTCACGTATGTAGTAAACAACAAGATCATTTAGAATAATAGAATTATGAAGGGATAATAAATTATTCATTAAAACAGACTTAAGTTTAAAAAAACAGACTTAAGTTTAAAAAAACAGACGATTCATGCAAAGCATTCATTCCACAGTGGAGCCATGTCTGCTTCAGAAAGAAAAGTAATGGTTTGGGGCGCCTAGTGGTTGAGCCACATGCCCCATGTACAGAGGCCACAGTCCTCCAGTGGGTGGCCTTGGTTTGAGTCCAACCTGCCGCACCTTTTCACACATCACTCTCCACTTCCTGTTCCATTTACTGTCCTGTCCTTTCAGAATAAAGGTATAAAAGCCCCAAATTTAACTTGAAATAAATGAGTGATGGGTTTGTTGTCATGAATCATCCTGTCAGGAACGCTTCTGTCAGACCTGAACCTGCAGAAGTCACCAGGAACTTTCCATCAAGTGAGTCCAGGCTGGTTAGAAACTTCTAGACAGGAAAAACAAGAAGTAATACGTGACCACTAAGGAAGACAGTACTGAATAAAGCATTTCAGGAAGTGTTCCAGCTTAGATGACCCTGCAGAATTTATATATACATATTTTTTTAAGTTATATTTTAGGGCATTTTTTCACCTTTAATGGGCAGGACAGCTGGAGAGAGACAGAAGTGTGGGGAGTAGAGAGCGGGTGAGGACATGCAGCAAATGGTCGAGGCCGGGAGAC